>NW_010364647.1:0-6585 GCF_000414095.1 Morus notabilis | reverse complement strand
TAAGGAACATGTTAAAGATGTTAATAATATGAGCCATTTTCTAGCCCTCTATCTGTCGAAAGGGTAACGAGGAACAGATAAAAGAGTACATCTTCAGAAGACGACGCTTTTTTAGTGTCAATAAGTTAAACTTCCAACAATTTCTTTGGAAAACAAACCACAGACATAAAAAAGAAGGGCCTATCAGGTATAGTTCAAATCAGAGAAAGGAGAGTCATACCCATCCAAGACAAGCTTCAGGTGATGCACAAGAGAAGATATATGACCAGTAACCTAATGACAAGTGTAAAAGCATGACTTCCAAAAATATATCCCAAAAGGGAAAAGATATCAAAACTTAACTAATGCAACTCATCAAACTTGTAAATAGGAAAACGCTCAGCTGCAAGCCTGCTAACCTGCACGCGTGGAATCAATCTAGTCAAAGTTTTTATAGCAGCACGCCTTATCTCTACCGAAGCGTCCACTTTAAACAATCGAATAAGCGCAGGAAGAAGTAAATGCATATGTTCATCCAAAGTTCCTGCAATTGTAACATGTTTCTATCAGTAAAAAAAAAGTTCAATGTCTAGAGCATTTTAAGTTCAAAATCTAGACAGTTTTACCATCTTACAGTTTATAATCCATGAAGAAACCCAGAGTGCTTCCAAAACCATATATTTAACCAAATATTAGAAGACAACAGTCTTTTATTTCTCAAAAATACACTTTGACTTTTTTTTTAACAATCACACAAAAATATTATTATTATTTATTTAAAAAAGAAAGAAAGAAAAGCAATACAGAAATTATTCAAATTGCGACAACGAACCACCGAAGACTTCAAGAGTGTGGAGTATGTCGAGAACATAGGTGTAATCATTATAGCGTTCTGCATCACTTAGAACTTGTATACAGCATGGAAGAATATTAGGAAGATATGTTCTGAACTCATCATTGAGAGCCAAGCAAAGCTGTTCCACTAAATGCAGAACCTGTGAAGAACATATAACCACACTTTTTTACCTTGAAAGAAAAAGAAATACCTTTTTTTTGGCTTAAAGAAAATGGGAATGCATGCATAAAAGAACGTATGTCCCAATGGAAAAGACTCTAGCACAACACTTTTAAGTGTAATATGACCTGTGTGAGCATACTGAATAAAAGAACTTACCGGATAGCCAAGTGAAGGACGGCTAGCGGCAGGAAAACTGAATGATGACCATAATACTGAAATTAAAGACAGCAGCTCTGGCAGATATTTTCGTATGTGCTGCACAAAAACCAAACTTGTACGTGATCTCTGAAGCACCATAAAAACAGCTACATGCACAAAATAAGTTTACACCATTATGTACCTGACGAACAATAGACACTAGAGTGCCAAGCTTCCATGTTATAAAATCCTTTAAGGCATCGTCACATGTCCGAACAATGAGAAAGAGATCGGGCAGAACCTATTTTAAAGGAACAAGGCCAATAAGCAAAAAAGTTACATAAGTGGTGAACGCAAAGAACTTCCAGATGGAGAGAGAAATATTTTCTCTCTTCTTTTAAGCATGAACTATGGCTAACCTTTTGCAAGTATGGAACGCAACCGAGCCCCATTGACTGAATTCGCAAAGAAAAAAAAGGGTTCAAAATTTAGACATCAAAAAAATATGAACAGTGGAAAGCACGGCTAATGAAAAACATCCCCCATTATACGGTACCTTAAATATGAACATAAGAGATCCAACAACCTTTAGGTGGTAACTAGAAAGGGAAGGGTCCCTAAGTATTCGCATTAGGGAATTGATAGAAACCTGTATTGACATACAATATTCCAAACAGACAACAATGATTAAACGTAATTATCCAAAATAAAAAATTGGCAACCATCACTTTAGATAGACCATGGACATATTACAGCTGGAGGGAACTCATTATGAACATAGATAACAAAATTCATATACCAGGCTCATGTACTACCGTGGAATAGTAATCTTCAGATGTTGCAAAAGATGGCCATAGGTCCATGGGCAGTTCATCCATCGACTGGAGATGCTGACCAGAATCACTGGCAGCACGGGTAACATCTCCATGCGATCCTGACAGGCTAAGTTGATTTCTTTTATGTAGATGAGGATCCAAGGCACCCATAATTCCGAGAACCTGTAGATCCAAAAAACATATCTCTCACTTTTAGTACGAGAAATAAATATCTGTCACATATAACTAACCAACCCCTTTTTTCTTTTTATTTTTGTCTTTATCGGATCTGAACATTAATTGAGAAGCCTACCTTTAGCACTTCGCGTCTGGTAGACCATGCCAACTCTCCATTTAGCAACTTCAACAGTAAGCCAAGTAACAGGGGGAAATCATTATATGGAGTTATGACATACCTGTTACATTAATAAATTTCACAAAAATTCACACTTCATTGAACATTACTACAAAACGACGTTACTCAAATATTTCCACTTTACAAGGAGAAAAGAAAAGGGAAGTTAAACAGTTAAACGTAAAATTATGAGAACAACATTTTGGCTAAAATAATTGGCTTAAGTTCAAAGGCAAATAACAAACCATTAATACTTGAATGAAAACAAGTGTCAAGTGGACATAAAGTCTTCAAGCATGAGATGAACTTATCGTGTGATAACTAGTGTTCTTTTTAGGTGAAGTGTGAGCTTTATGCTGCACATCCCTTGAACAAATACTCTAGTTCTTTCGGTAGAAATAAAAATATAATCAGATATTCCACATAAAAAGCCTTAATATGCATAAATGAATATAATTTCTATTAACTGATAGAGGTAAAATTAGACAAAAAGAACAACACATCATAAAACAGCATCCAAACACGGATTATACCCAGTGCTCTGCACAATTTGACCAAGAGTGGTAACAGCAACTTCACGTTTGGCAACAGCTGCTCCATCCGATAAAGCTTCAACAATTAAGGGCATAAGTTTGGGCATGTATTGTCTCATTTCGAAACCACCCTAGACAAAAGGGCGACAAAGTCAAACAAAATAGTAAAGAATTTGAATAAATCAGATTAAAAAACTCGTGAGCAGAACAAGAATAGTTACAAGTTCATAAGGTTCTACGTCAATAACACATAAAAACATATTGATAAGAAGGGTTTTCTTTTAGTGCTGGGAGAGACGAAGGTTTGAACACATCAATAAAGCTATCTACCTTATATCCATGCCTACTGAAAGTCCTCTCTAACATTACAGCTACAGAAATTAGACGCTAGTCTAAAATTGTGAGTCCAATTCAATTATTTATATGGACTGCATGCAAAACTCGAAAGAGATGTGTTTTCAAGTTTCTGGGTGTATTTTATATTGCTCTGAACATGCACAAGATGCTCGGAAGAAGATAAATTCCTTCAGAACAAATAATATGATGATATGTAAACCAATCAGTTTAGACGAAAGTAAACTATGCGCACCACTCTAGCAAGATCTCCAACAGTCACAAGAACTCCAGTAATGATGGCATTGTTTGTATTGACACCATTACCCTCAAGTCTTGCCACGAGTGCCTGCACATATAGACATCTATTGTAAGGCAAGAGATAAAAGAACCCAAAGATGCATAAAAGTTATTTATAACACAGCCTAATAAAAACCACAAAACTAGATGACATTTAAACCTTGTGTATTGGAGCAATATATGGGCGTATTAGTCGTTCACAGTTTCGTATTAAACAACCCAGTAACTTGGCACTTTCTTCTCTACATTTGCTATCTGCACTGCTGACACGGCACAGAGAGAGGGAGAGAGAGAGAGAGAGAGAGAGAGTAGTAAATATTTGGTTCTTTGGGAAACTTTATAGTGGAAGAAAGGGAATTCTTTTTTATCAATTATAAAGCTCAACTTCAGGTTAAAAAAATGGACTATAGCAATACTTCTAATCCTTTTGCATCACCTCTTGTCCAAGTACGTCAACAACTGTATAAGATGGCGACGAAGTGCTGGAAGAACATATGCAGGATTTTTTTCTGATAACCTCCCAGCCAAAGATATTGCAAACTCTCGAACATCAAGATCCTATAACAACAGTCAAGGCAGAAACAAAATATTATGCTATGCAACAGGTTTGAGCTCCCATATTAAAACATGGAACAGCTTATTCAGCAAGATGACAACACCCACAACCAAAATCACTTATGCACTGAAATTAGAAAGGGACTAGATTATAGCGTATGATAGTTTTCCATCATCAAATCTTACAATGTGTTAATGCATTATGTGTTTTGCAAAAAGATTCCAAATCTTTTCACCTGTTGTGCAGATTTGACATTGCCTACCATATCCTACAGTTAAAAATTGAAGATTCGTCCCACATCCCATCATAATGCTGCCATCATAATGATATTTGTAGTTTTTTAGAAGAAAAAGAACTTACTTTCTTATTATTAATATGCGGAATTTAGAAGCTACTTATAGGCGTAAAACTAACTTAGAAAATCTAAGCTAATCATGAAATCCTAATTGGATTCCAAGTCATCCTTATCCGGACCTAATTAAACACTATCCGGATTTCTAAATTTAAAAACATAATTAAGGAAGAGATAACTCCTAACTTTTAGAATGATAATCTCCTTAAGAGATAATTTCCTAACTTTAAAAAAACCTAGGTCTTCGACACTCCCCCTCAAGTTGGAGCATAGATATCTATCATGCCCAACTTGCTGATAAGAAACTCAAAGCTTGGTCTGAATAATCCCTTTGTGAGAGAATATCAACTATTTGTTGTGTTGTTGGAACAAACGGCATACTGATCGCAGCCTTGTTGTCACAGTAGAGTTTCATAGGCATCTCTATTGGTTTCTTCAATTCCTCAAGAATTCTTTTTAACCACGACATTTCAAATACTGCATGAGCCATTGCCCGGTACTCAGCTTCTACACTACTTTGAGATACTACACTTTGTTCCTTGCTCCTCCAAGCGACTAAGTTTCCCCAAACATAAGTGCAATATACATATGTAGATCTTCTGTCTGTGACGGAACCCGCCCAATCTGCATCTGTGTATGCTTCAATTGTTTTCTGCCCGTGTTTCTCGAAGAGGAGTCCTTTCCCTGGAATGCTTTTCAAATACCTCAAGATTCGATATACTGCCTGAAGGTGTTCTTCACGTGGTGAGTGCATGAATTGACTTACCATATTAACTGTGAACGCAATGTCTGGTCCGGTATGCGATAGGTAAATTAGTTTTCCTACCAACTTCTGATATCGTGTTGTATTTACCGGATCTCCATCTGTGGCATCTCCCACCTTCTGGTTAAGGTCCATTAGGTATCAGCAGGCCCACACCCACTCATTCATGTTTCTTTAAGAAGGTCAAGGACGTATTTCCTTTGTGAGACAACAATACCCTTTTTTGAACGAGCAACTTCCATTCCCAGAAAATATTTTAAACATCCCAAATCTTTGATCTTGAATTCTGAAGCCAGACATTCCTTCAAACGACTCATTTCAGTAGAATTATCTCCAGTAAGGATGATATTATCTACGTAGACTATCAAAACTGCAATTTTCCCATCATCGGAGTGCTTGATGAAAGTGTGGTCACTTTGGGCTTGGACATATCCCTAATTTTTGATAGACTAAGTGAATCGTTCAAACCAGGCTCTTGGGGATTGTTTAAGCCCATAAAGTGATTTTCTTAGCTTACTCACCTTAGAACCAAAGTGCTTATCAAATCCAGGCGGTGGATCCATATAAACTTCTTCTTCCAATTCTCCATTTAGAAATGCGTTCTTCACATCTAACTGTTGAAGCGGCCAGTCAAGAGTTGCTGCAATTGAAAGAAGTGCTCTTACAGTATTCAGCTTTGCCACCGGAGCAAAGGTCTCGAGATAATCAACGCCATAGGTTTGAGTAAACCCTTTAGCTACCAACCGTGCTTTATACCTCTCGAGAGATCCATCATAATTAGACTTGATGGTGAACACCCATTTGCAGCCAACTATTTTCTTCCCTCTCGGCAGATCCGTTTCTTCCCATTTGTGATTCTTCTCAAGTGCTTCCATCTCTTCAGAAATAGCTTTCCTCCACTCAGGAACCTGTAAAGCTTCTTGTACACTCTTTGGAATTTTCACAGAGGTGAGATGTGAGGTAAATGAAAAAAATGAAGGAGAAAGAATCTTATAGGACACATAATTAGGCATGGAATGTATAGTGCATGACCGGACACCCTTGCGGGTGGCAATAGGAATATTGAGATCATCAAATGACTCAGTACTAGCACTAGGGATAGACTGTATGGAATCACCAAGGGGCTCGGGACTGGAATTTAGCAAAGAATCGGATTGATTGTTACCTTATTTTAGTTCTTCCCTCAGTTCGGACTCATGGCCTTGTAGAGGATCGGGACCTTGTTTCTTTGAATTCAGTTTCCTCCTTGAATAGACCAAGAGATCTATATTCTTAGTACCAATCTTGTTCCCATTTTCTGAGCTACTGAGATTCTGATTTTGACATAGCAGTAGACTGCTGGAATTTTCAATATGTAAAACATCATTTGTTCCATTCATATTTTCCGGTTTTTTCATGTGAATCCGAATTTTCAGTCTCAATATTAGGAGTATGTGTTGAATC
>NW_010364646.1:0-559 GCF_000414095.1 Morus notabilis | reverse complement strand
TCTAACGGCTGATGGGCCCCGTTACGACACCAAAACTTGTCACCCTTCCAGGGGCGGTTGTAGAGTGCGAAGAGAGCTTCGATCAAATGGCTGATGCGCCTCGTTTCAACCCTAAATGTTGTCGCCATTCCAATGGTAGTGGTAGGGCGTGAAGAGAGCTTAGATATAACGTCTGATGGGACGGCCCCATTACGACACCAAAGGTTGTCCCCGTTCCTGTGGCAGTTGTAGAGCACGAAGAGAGCTTTGATATGACGGATGATGGGCCCCGTTACGACACCAAAAGATGTTGCCGTTGCCGTGGCGGTTGTAGAGCGCAAACAGAGATTAGATCTATCGGTTGATGGGCGCCGTTACACAACAAAAGTTTTGAGCGTTCCTTTGGCCATTGTAGATTGCGAAGAGAGCTTCGATCTAACGGCTAATGGGGCCCGTTACGACACAAAAAATTGTCATGGTTTTGTGGCGGTTGTAGGGGGTGAAGAGGGCTTTGATCTGACGGATTGTGGACCGCGTTACGACACCAAAAGTTTTCACCGTTCCCGTGCCATTCGTAGAT
>NW_010364645.1:308-505 GCF_000414095.1 Morus notabilis | reverse complement strand
CCTTTGGTGTCGTAACGGGGCCGGCCCTTCAGACGTTATGTCGAAGCTTTCTTTACGTCCTACCACTGCCACTGGAATGGCGACAATGTTTGGTGTTGAAACGAGGCCCATCAGCTGTTAGATCGAAGCTCTCTTCGCACTCTACAACCGCCCCAGGAAGGGCAACAAATTTTGGTGTCGTAACGGGGCCCATCAGC
>NW_010364645.1:0-184 GCF_000414095.1 Morus notabilis | reverse complement strand
GCGACAACTTTTTGTGTCGTAACGGGGCCGGCCCATCAAAGGTTATATCGAAGCTCTCTTCACGTTCTACCACCGCCACTAGAATGGCGACAACGTTTGGTGTCAAAACGGGGCCCATTAGCCGTTAGATCAAACCTCTCTTCACGCTCTACAACCGCCCTGGGAAGGGCGACAAATGTTGGTG
>NW_010364644.1:0-531 GCF_000414095.1 Morus notabilis | reverse complement strand
ATTCTCCTTATGAAGAACACCTAGCTGCCGTGTATCGGATTCTGAGATACCTCAAAATGACACCAGGGAAAGGTCTTTTTTTTGTAAAACTAATCAAAGGCGGATTGAAGCTTTTATAGATGCTGATTGGGCAGGTTCAGTCGAAGATAGGCGGTCAACTTTTGGCTATTGTACTATGGTCTGGGAAAATCTTGTTACTTGGAGAAGTAAGAAACATAGTGTTGTTGCTCGCAGTAGTGCAAAAGCCGAGTTCAGAGCACTAGCACATGGAATTTGTGAGACAATTTGGATCAGAAGAGTTCTAGAAGAATTGCAAGCCGAACACAAGACTCCTCTAAAGGTCTACTGTGACAATCAAACAGCCTTGTGTATAGCTCAGAATCCTGTTCACCATGTCGTACCAAGCATGTGAAAATTGGCAGACACTTTATCAAGGAGAAGATTGATGAGGGAGTAGTAGAACTTTCATATGTGCCTTCATTTCAACAAGTTGCGGATGTTCTGACCAAAGGATTACCAAGACAAAGTTTT
>NW_010364643.1:0-289 GCF_000414095.1 Morus notabilis | reverse complement strand
ATAAATGCGCGTGTATATATGACATGTTATAAAACATATGAGTAGGCACTTTATATTTATATGGCATGTTATATGCATGGACATATCATATATAACTATCAACATAAAATATAAATATATGCAATCAGCTATTGAGATGGATTTGACTGGGTCCCATGGAAATTATACATAAACACCAAATCGAATAAATAAATAATTACAATAATTATTTTTTTCCGTTACATCAACGGGTCTTCGTTTTTTTTGAACTCTTCATTCTTTGGCTTCGTTCTTCGTCTTCGGGTTAGAT
>NW_010364642.1:626-776 GCF_000414095.1 Morus notabilis | reverse complement strand
GCATTCGTAGATCACGAAGAGAGCATCGATCTAATGGCTTATGGGCCCCATTACGACACCGAAAGATGTCGTCGTTCCCGTGCCATTCGTAGATCGTGAAGAGAGCTTCTTTAATCTAACGGTTGATGGGCCCCGTTACGACACCAACAT
>NW_010364642.1:0-150 GCF_000414095.1 Morus notabilis | reverse complement strand
GGTTGTCCCCATTCCCGTGGCAGTTGTAGAGCTCGAAGAGAGCTTCGATATGACGGATGATGGGCCCCGTTACGACCCCAAAAGATGTCACCGTTCCTATCGTGGTTGTAGAGCACGAATAGAGATTAGATCTATCGGTTGATGGGCGCC
>NW_010364641.1:215816-234787 GCF_000414095.1 Morus notabilis | reverse complement strand
GGGAAAGAGGTAATTTCAGCTGTTTTTAGAGTTTGGATTACTGAGGAGATTAAAAGAAAAAAAAATATGAATTAGTGTTTATAGAGAAAAAATAGAATTTACAACTTTATTAATTTCTGTAGAGCCAGCCCGTCACATGGTCTCAGCTTTAATATATTTCCTTTCATCTAACTTTAACGATTTATCTAGCTAACATTTGGGGGGTAAAACAAGGATGTTTAAATAGTTTGGAGTAAAGTGAAACTCTTTAGAAACTCGGAGGACGAATGTAAGTGGGTGCAATGTCTGGAGGGTAAAAGTGAGAATAACTCAAACATTTACCTTTAAACTAAAAAACAAAAAAAAAAGAGGAGAAAAATACAAACAAAAAGAGATTGATGTTCCTGCCTTTGTAAGCATCCTTGAATTTGTTTGCATATAAAGTTCATAACTTTTTAAAAAGTTGTGCTAATATATTACCTTTTTATCGGTCAATATTCAATATGATCCCACTAAATATCATATACATTATACAGAAATCAATGGTAAGAGATTTATTTTCATCCCTTGTCCTAGTGTATGGCTCATCCATGTAATATCCCTTTGCACACTACGATTTTACCCTCCCTACCCCACCGGATTAGCACTCCTAATTTTAATAATAAATATGAATTATAATTTTACCCTTAATTCTATTAATAATTTCTGAATAGAAAAGTAAAAAATTAAAAATACTCTACTTTACTTTCACACCTCTCATATTTTCTTGTTCACTTCTTCTAACATTTTCTTCTCCTCAAAACACAACATTGCATCTACAGCAACTAAGAGCATCCCTATTCTCTTCAAGGTGAGTCAATAACATAAATCACCGTGGTTATTTTTTTTTTATTGAATCGCAAGTTTTATTTTTTATTTTTATTTTTTTTGTGTTTATTTGTTGAATTTGTGATCAAACTATGTTTTGCCCCTTGATTGCACATCATCATTTCAAAAATTCGTGGAGATCTAGACCATTACAATTTCTAATTACTAATTAAAAAAAAACTGTAGGTGTGATTAAAAAAATCTAATTACTAATTAGTTATCATAATATTAAGATAGCATAATATACAATTATTTTTTTTAAAGTTCACTACATAAAATTCTACTAAAACGGTAGGTAAGTAAATTTATAATCGTTTATTCTAATTTTGGGTATAAGTAAACGCATGAATGAGATTGAGACTAATTCTGACTCTAATTCTTGAAACTTAAATAAACAATTTATTCTGACTCTGATTTCTAACTCTAATTCTTATTCACTTCGAATTCTATTCATTTTAATTTATATCCACTCTGATTATAAATAAATAAACATGATATGCGTATAATACTCAACCCATTATAGACACCCCCTAATGGGAAATCACCTTTCAATATCGTTGGATCTATGAATAAAAGGCAACCTTTTTCTTTTCCTTAAACAATGAAAGGCAAACACTTGCATAAAAGGGCTTTGCCTTAAAAAGACAAAAAACAAAAAATATAAAATATAAAGTGCCACGCGTCCTAATCCAAAAGACCACTAAGGAAGGCTCGCCACGTTTCCACCTTAAATAATAAAAATCAATATTCTATCCACTAACAACCTAATAATAAGCACTCGCAGAAAATGTAATTACAATTTAAAAATAAAAAAAAAAATTCCCCCTCTATATAAAGCCCCCCCTAAAAACCCTAACATTTCTTTAAGACCACCACCGTATATATAGAGAGAGAGAGGAAAAAAGTTCCTCCTCTTCGCTTCGCCTTAGGCTGCTGTAGAAGTTCCGATTCTTCTCCAGAAGAATTCCAGCTTCCGCAGCAGCTATACATATACACACACATATATATATATATAGTTTACTATATCTACGTTCCTTCTCAGCCGTTTGATAACCAGAACTAATCGTTTTATATAAATCAATCAATCAAATGGCTGCTATCACTCTCTCAAAGTCCAAGCTTTTCGCTCTCTCCTTCTCCATCGCCCGGTTGGTGTTTCATCCGCACTAGATCAAATCCTCTTCTTTTATTTTATTTATTAGTTTAATTTTTTATTTAATTTTTATTAAAAATACTGAATCTGGAACAGGAGGGGCTACGCGGCGGTCGCAGCGGCGGGATTCGGTAGGGGAGGGTCCATGAGAGGTATGGTGGGGAAAGTGGAGGAGACGCGTCCGATTAATGGATCAGGCTCCGAGGGCTCTAACGCGTGGGCCCCAGATCCACTTACGGGCTACTACAGGCCTGGTAATCACGCTGATGAGATCGATCCAGTGGAGCTCCGACAAACGCTCTTGAACAACAAAGTCAGGCCACTCTAAGCTTTTATTATATACCTTATGATTATATCTATCTATGTATCATCAAGTTTGATGTACTTCTGGATTATTAAATATTATCTAAAGTTTGGTTTTGATGAATGATGTATCGCTCTCAAGAGTTGCTCTCTATTATTATTATCAATGGTAGCTTTAGAGAGAGGAAAGTTGTCGTTTTAACTATTATGTTTGGGATAATTAATTAACAATAATAATATTATTTTCTAGAGATGAATTGGTCTCTTCACTTTTTTATTATTAGTATTATTATTATTCCTTTGATGACATGAACCTTATTATCGCCAGCCTTAGGAGAGCCGACATCCTTATTGTCGTTTTAGTAAACGACAACGACATAGATGCCGTTGGTTTAATCCAGAACACTCTGAGGTCTCCGTTCTTGTTGCTCTTTGTACCCCGTCATGATATTAACATAGATGTCGGAATTCCATTAGCCAAAAAAACCAAATAGGAGGATACTAATAACTAATGGATGTTTCTTTTTCCCCCCCCAAAAAAAAAAGGGTAATTTCAAATGGAAGCCCGAGAAAACTCCCTAAATTTTAGCATTTCTAACGGAATTCTTTAAATTTTAGTTAAAATGACAAAAAAATTATTTTAACTAATTTTTAGTGAGTCACTCTAATCATATTTCTTATTTTATCTAAATATAGATTATTTTATTTATTAAATTTAAAATATAAATAATTTTATATTTAATTAGTGTGAAAGATATTTTTTAAAACAAACTATTTAACTAAGACTAATGATTGGAGCGGAGAAAAATTTAAAAAAAATTTAAATCATTAGTCATTTTAACTAAACACTACATGTAAGCATGGTGTGAGTTGGTCTAATATTCTCGTTTCTCCTAACGACAGTAAATCAATATTTATGTCATATTTGGTAAACGTCATTAAACTTTGTAAACGACACACCTGCTAATTATTAAACGACACTAAAGATGTAGTCGTTTGAGAAGAACTTACTTGGATGTTGGATGTCGCTAGCTTCGAGTTCAGGAACTCCTTTGTAGTTGTCAATATTTACAAGACCAATGTATGCTTGACGGATTCAGATTGATCCATTTACGCGCCTTTGATTTTAAAAAAAAAAAAAAAATCACTCAATTTAAAGGGCAAAAAGATTCGTCAAACTACAAACACAAGAAAGCTAAGAACATCACGACTTGTTTTACGAATCGTGGGTTCTTACTAGTTCCTTCGTTTGTTTTACTTATTTAGCTCAATTTAACGTTTTACTTATTTAGCTCAATTTAACCCAGTTTAAACAGTAATAAAAGTTTAAACTCGTGTTTAATAAGTGTTGGTTGCCGAATCGTTTCCGGCTGCGAAAGCGTGGTGGTGCGGGGAAAAAGCAGATCGTGTATAACAAAAATTTTCATAAAACTTTTGAGATACTCTATAGATTATATTAATTTATGCACGAATAAATTAATCTCATTAACTTATATATATTAAGAACTCAATCAAGAAAAATACCTGGAAGCCGACTCCGATGATAACTTGAGTTCTTTGACCACGAACAGTCATTGCTCCAATCTTTGTGTTTAGAAAACCAATGTCTTCCACATCAATTCCTAGAATCCACGAAGACGTGTGTGTGGGCATACATGAGACAAAACGGGTTACAATAAACACTCGAATTTCCACAAACACCAACGCATGCACGATGTGGAATTTTTGGAGAAAAAAATTTTTCCTTCCTCTCTCTCTTGAGAATTTCGGCCAGCCTTAACTCTTAGGGCTGAAAAATTGTTTCCAAAATTTCTATAGAGAAATTTCGGCTACCTCTAAAATTAGGGCAAAAAACCATTCCAAAAATTGTCTCAAAAATAGTATTTATAGAGTAGAAGTCAAACTTCTAGAAGGAATCCAATCTCTATCTCTAAGATAAAGCTTGTTAATTATCTCCTATTTGAATTTTAAACCAAATCTCCTCTTTTCCTCTATCCTATATGGCCGGCCATTCTAAGGGGATTCTCACCCCTGTGTGGCACCAATATTAGATAGGGAAGAAAGAGAAAATCATCATTTATCCTGTAGTCCAATTTTGACTCAAATTCAAATTCCAATTTAAGTCAAACTTAAATTAATTTGAATTCTAAATTGAACAACTTATCAAATAAGTTTAAATGGATAAATCTAGATGTGTTCAAATTCAAATTTAAAAAATCACATTATTTAAATAATAATTAATTCTCAATTAATTATTTTCGAGTATTTAATTTATAGAATTCCTTAATTCTAAAATTTCCCATTTTACCCTCTGTGTCTGGTAGAATTACTAGGATAAATTACTTCTAAACTGTGAAGTGTCTATTTGATATAGTCATTGCATATAGATCGATCCTCCATAAATAATTCATAATTAGAGCAAGGTAAAATCCGTTAACCTCTCTAATTACTTCTTTATTCTTGAGTACCATTGATTCTCTAATGGACAGTGATTCATAAAACACATTCATGAATCGGAGCTCCTACTGGTCCAAGTACCGAATCAACCCTCAAGAGAGTTATTTATCTACTTCTTTCTTAAGAAGGAATGAATTCCATCTCGTGTAATAACATTCCCGGCTGCCTACTTCATCATGTCTCCAAAATACAAGGAATAGGATTCAGGATCTCAGAATCTATACCGAGTAAATCAAAAGACACAAATCCATAAATAGGAGTTTGTTAAGAACTCAGGATTAAGATCATTCTATATATGACCATCGGTAGACTCAATTAGAATTTCTATACTTAACGGAAATTATTAGAAATTCATATTGTGTCTGTGTCCTTGTTCCACATAATCTCATTATGCGAAATACACTCATTCAATATCTCACTATATCAACAGTGCGGATAACACCGTTCCATTCTAAATGTGAATGACATGTATTAATAATGTTTTAATTAAAGATTCCAAACTTTAATTAAATTCATTATGAACATTACTTTTTGATTATTATCCTTAAACATTATCCTCTCGTATATAACACTTATATACAATGTTTAAGGTTACATAAATAATCATGGAATTTTCATTGATATTCATAAAATATTCATAAATATATGCACATAAAATAATGAATAAACTCTTTTATTAAATAAATAATAAATATCCTATTACATCTCATGCTTCTAGGACACCATTCCCAACAATAAGCGCATAATGTGAATTATATTTCTCGTTTGAATTGAGTTAAATTATCTAATTTAAAGTTTAACTTCCCTTTAAATTTAACCGTTCAAATTATTTTTAAACAGTAAAAAGGTGCCCACTTTTTCTGCTTTTTACACCTATCAAACACAACTTCAAATTTTATTCTCTGTTCAGATTAAAATTTTAACAATACTTCTAAACACCAATTCAAACTACAATTTAAACAACACAATTTAGATTTTTCTGTTTAAATTAAAAAGTTCAATCACTAAAATTCGAACAAGCGAACCAAACGGGGACTATAAGCTTTAAAGGGGAAGAGTCTAATGCAAATTTATGTGCATAGACACATGAGAGCACTCCGTTTTACCGTATGAGAATGAAACCTCACCATTCACATAAAATAAATCATACCATGAAGTGATGGGGGATTTATCTCAAGAGGATGAATCTTTTTTGGGATATTTACATTTGTATACCCTATATTTTAGGTTTATTCAAACTCTGTACCTTTGGTTTTTTAGCTAATCAAATGCATAACTTCAAATTTGATTTAATATACAAATCTATCCCTTAATCTCGGTCAATAATTAATTTTGACCACTAAAATGACTAAATTATCCTTAAAAAAAGAGAGAAAAATAAAACTAAAACTTTCCAACATTACAAAAAATAAAATTTTAAACACAAAAAATAAAATTTTAAACACAAAAAAAAACCCCATTCAATGGTATTTTGAATATTTTTAAGGTTAAAACCGTAAGTTTAAAGTTGTTTTTTTAGTTTTTTTTTTCTTTTCCCATTTTTATTTGGGCATGTCTACGATAGGGGGACTTGCTTGTCCCTACCGGTAGGTGCAAATCAAAAGGCTCAAATTAAATCTCAGCTAGGATTTTCATAGTCTCATTCCATCACTGCCACCCCCGACGCCCACCCCTGTCACAATCAGCCACCGAGGCTCCCAACATTTAATGCTCAGTTATGTCCCGCCCAGATACCCACGATCTCAGCTCCTACGAGTGGGTTCCTTGACGAAATCAGTGAGATCGTAGGTGATTCCACTCTTGAGGAGGTCCGATGGTGACCTCCGTCGGATTGGCCACCACGACTGTGTTGTCGTCCCTGCGCCGCCAGATTGGGCAAGCGACGAAGGCCAAATCACCAGAAGACGAGATTATCTTGAAGTCGGTTAGGGCAATCGGCGAAGCCCTTTTCTGATGGAAAAGCTATATGATTGTGGTGAAGATGAACAACTCCAATGAATAAGGGTTTTCACTATTTCCTAAATCATTTTGTATTTTCTTTTCAAATGGGAAGACTTCAAGCACATTCACGAGTATATGTTTTATTTTATTTTTTATCTATTGTTTCCGCTTAGGTTGGAGAAAGATTGCTTGATCTGTTTGTAATTTGTATGGATTTATCTTGTTTTTCTGATAACGAGAGAGAATTTGTACACATCAAAACGTGTCTTGGAAATTCATATGCCCGAATCCATTCAGTAAAATATAATGCAAAACTTATAGATGTGAGAGTAGTATTTGAATAATCAACACGTAGTCATTTCTTTATTTTGCTTTCTTTGTGTGTATGTTTCAAATCCTGACTACTGTTGGTTTTGTGTTGAGGATGAACCATTTCTTTGCTCGGTTTTCTTTTGTCTGAGAAATACCTACCAGATTCCTCAAAAGTAGTGACAGAAGCGATTGATTGTCTTCCGGTGGAGGAGAAGGAGAGTTGCCAGTGGTGGTAAACGAATCGGCCAGCTTTCGGGGTTCACTGTTAGATTTGGGTAGGATTTTTAGTTCATTTTTTCCACTGATAAAAGGTGTAATCTATTTTATAATTGTTTGATACATCATTTTAAGCTAAACCACTCAAAAACGATCTGATGGTTGATGATTCTCACCCTACATGTGAGGCCTCGGACCTACCGGACTTTCTTGACGTCGATTACTTCAAAACTCCTCACTTAATTAGTTACAATGAAAAATGCACTTCTCATATGCATACACTAATTGTTGTTATTCTATGATGGATATGATATATTGGATGCATTTTTAAATCCGATTTAAGGATTTTCATGTATCGATTGACACAATGCGTTGTTATCAAACTTAAAAGACTAAGCATATCATGAAATCTAAAATTTGAACATGATGAAAGTTAGTGTCAATAATTGATTAAATTGACAAAGAGAAATGTCAATTAGAATCCCAAACGATTAGTTCAATTATGATTAGTATAAGCTTAATCATCAAGAGAAAATCCTAGACTTGCCTTGTTTTTATTTTAATTTAAGATTAGGAGAAATCAAATCGGATAACCAAGGGTGTCGATCAGACCTCAAGACACCCATGGATGAGGTTTTGATACTTGGAATATTCCAAGGATCTTAGAATCAAGGGTGAAAAAAAAACAGAGAGGGGGGAGAGGACACACAAAAAATCAATGGCTAGGTATGGAGAAGAGGTGATCCAAGGGCTAGAAAATGGAAAGATAAATTGTAGGGACCACATGCAGGAGATGTCCAGATTTTTGCATGGCTCTTGTCAATATAATTCAAACTTTAAGCAAAAATAAGAAGAGTGCAAAGTGCTTTTACCGTAAGGAAGAATATGTTGTGTGCAAACTAGGCAAGTTTTTGGACAAATGGTACAAGTACCATACAAGCAAGTAAATGCTTGGAAAGGACACTCTTATTCCAGCTATATGGAACGGTTTTATGCTGGAAACTCCCTCAAGAATTGTCCCAAAAATTAGCTAAAAGCCCCACTATAAAAGGTTTAAGATGAAACCCTAAGTGTCCACTTTCTACCTCACCAAAATTTGAAGAAAATCCTCTCCTTCCCTCCTCCCAAAACCAGCAGCTATCATTCCTATTTCTCTGCAATTTTCTTCCATCAAAGCCTCAAAATCATCCATTCAAACCCTAGTGTTAGGGTTCAAAGCTTTGGAGAAGGTTTGATCACCATATAGAGAGGCTTGGGGACGTGACTTAAGAGCAAGGAAGGCTAATATTGAGGTAAAAGGTTTTCTTATAAACCATAGAAACTAGCTACGCATGCTAAGCTAATTTCGGTTATGCTGGTTTTAGATACCTCAAAGAAAACGTGTTTATGGTATGAATATGAGACATTGAAATGCTAAATCTTGATAACGGAATGATAATATTGGAAATTAGCTATAAATTAATTTTTGGAATCACTTGATTTGGAGTTGTTTAGGCCAAGATATGTTAGGTTTAATCTTTGACCATGATCAATACACTTGCTATGACCAGTACAGAATACGTTTGTTTTTATTTATGTTAGACTTCGAATCTGGATCTGAAATTTTGCTTAAATCTTTGACCATGATCAACACACTTACTATGACCAGTAAGGAATACGTCTATTTTTATTTTTGTTAGACTTCGAATTTGGATATGAAATTTTGGTTTAATCTTTGACCATGATCAATACACTAACTATGACCAATAAGGAATATGTTTGTTTTTATTTATGTTAGACTTTGAATCTGGATCTGAAATTTTGAGGGTAGTAACTAGACATCCTAACCTTTCTAGCAAGATATCATATACCTTAAAATGAATTTTGTAGAATTAGTTATGAATTTTTGAAGTTAGTCCTTTGAATGTGTGGGTTCATAGTGCAATCCGAGACTAAAAACTCCAACTTTAGGAGATAGCAAACTTATTTTACAAACCTGTTATTATGGGTAACAATATGATATGTAAGCAACATAATATCTAAATTTGAAGCAATTTGGACTTAGGATGAATCCGGAATACTAATTTTACTTTTAATGGTCAAACTGAAAGTATGAGTGTAGAAATGTGAACTTAGAAAAATTAAAATGGTAACCAGCCACTATCTTGACCTTTTGAATACCTTAGGCTCTGTATGAAGAGCTAGACATAGAAAAAAATAATGAGTGAGGAGAAAATCTCCAAGAGAAAAGTTAAGAGTCAAGAGAGGGGTAAAATTATCTTTTTGATATTGATTGGGGTAAAATAGTCTTTTGGACTTAGAGATGAATTTTCAAACCTAGGACTAGATTATGGACTTAGTTTAAGGTATAGTCAATAAACAAACTACTCATAAGCGGTCATGCATAGCATTGTCATATAACTATTTTGTGAGATTGAGTCCATACTTGCTGAGAAAAAGCTCACTCATGTTTGCTCGTGCTGTAGGTAATCCGAGCAAGAAGCCCACCACTTAAACCCTCATGATGGGCTGGCATGGTGGAGCATGAGCAATAGGGTCAACAAGGAGATTATGGATACCACCAAAATTAATTCCGCATTTAAGTTCCATTCTATTTTAAACTTTATAAAACTGATATTCTAGTATGTTAGGCTTCCATGATTTAAATACTTGCATTTATAGGACAAGTCTTCCTATACTAAACACTTAGTTATGTGGTTATGATTTTTCATTTTCTATTGCACATTTTACTAGTAGGACATAATATGCTTTCGTTATCCGTTAGGGTGATAACCAATCCATGTTATTATCATCATTACCTATTTCATGATCATCTTCGTTAACGCTTGGTATATCTTTTAAATTGATTAAACACTTATGATCTCGAATCTTAAGTATACACCATAACATTACGTTCTCCTGCACAAAGTGTGCGATTAAGTCTTTTGTTAAAAAACTTTAATCTAGTTTTCATTAAAATTGATTTGAAGCTTTTCATATGTGTGTATATATATATTCAAAATTGTACAAGTATGTAAAGTTTGATATGAGTAATTTGGAGTTTTCAAATTTTTACATAAGTTTATTAACGGTCTGAAAAGTTGGGTCGTTATACTACCGGTTGGGAGAAATTACTGCCCCCTACCATAGACTTTCTCTTTTTATTTAAGGGTACTTTAGGTATTTTATGCATAAAATTGAGGGTTGACTGTGAAAAAGTATAAATTTGAGTATTAAATTTAATTTAAAGGTATATATTTGATGAGATTAAAAATTAAAAGTATAGTTTTTAAATAAACCTAAAATACAAAGTATAAAAAATGTAAATATCCCATCTTTTTTCCTAACCATAAGGCTGCTGCGTTTGCGAAAAGCCTTGAAAAGGCTATTGATATTTGAGTGTAAAATCTGAGGTAGCTTTCGAAGTCTTGAGCCCGCCGAAACATGAAAGGTGTGTTTCCCTCGTGCTGTTGATCTACCATCTGATTCTGCGGAAGTCTGATAACTTCCCGAGCAGTGAAAGCAGACGAGAAAGTCTTGAGCCCGCCGAAACATGAAAGGTGTGTTTCCCTCGTGCTGTTGGTCTACCATCTGATTCTGCGGAAGTCTGATAACTTCCCGAGCAGTGAAAGCAGACAGATATGAAAAAGATTTTGGGGTGTAAAAAGCTACTTTGGAAATCAAAGCTGATCCTCACAAACATCAAGAGTCATGGAATATGCGAGAGATATGAAAAAGATTTTGGGGTGTAAAAAGCTACTTTGGAAATCAAAGCTGATCCTCACAAACATCAAGAGTCATGGAATATGGAAAGATAGCGTGGGCCCGGCTATGGGCCGATATATGTCGTTGGCACTTGGGCCCCATCATATTTTGTTGCTGTATGGGCAAGTCATGACTCACTGAGCCCCTGCCGGTCCAAACTCTCAAGTTTGAACAAGTATATACAAGTCAAAACCTTCATTTCATAAAATCAAAGGGGACTTCTTTAGTAAGGGGACCCTATTTATGTGGCCCATAATTTAAATCAAGCGATAAACGGCTTATAGAGAGAAAATACATGGCTGGCAATGATTTTGTGGAGAGCTATAATTCATGTCATTTTAAATGATTAAATGGTGTTGTGATTTTTTATTTTTTATTTATTAATTGAATGACAATGGTTTATTTTTCAGTGAAAAGGTATAAATAATACTTTTTATTATCTTGAGTGGTGTTGTTGGGTAAAATTCTGAACCCTAAATAAGGGCGTTAAATGATCGATGACAGCTCAGCTCTGGCCGCCACGTCGGACGACAACCCTCTTAGGAGTAAACTGCAAGTTAAGGGTGAAAGGAGGTCCACCACTTTGAGGAGAGGCAAAGGACAACATGAGGTCAAGATGGTTCTGAGAGCTCTTATGAAGTCGAGCCTACGCGAGTCGAGAGATGCGAGATTTACTCCATAATTTACTATTTGTAATTCAAATATACCAAATTTAAGCAATAAAATCGTCCTGATTGATTGTAACCTCCATCTTTTAGAAAATTATCCTAAAAGATGAGGGAATTATCCCTGAATTAAATAGGGAAGACAGTTAGGACAATGGTCAACAATATAAATAAGGGATTATAGGTTGAAAAAAAGGGGAGTCTCATTGAGAGTAATTAGAGTGTAATTCTTCTGAAAATTAGTGGATTCTCTCTTGACGTAGCTCTTGAATTAAGGGTCACTATAATTCTCGTGTGTTTTTATTATTTAATTATTTTAATCGTGTTTAAAATTATTAAATTCGTGCAAACCGATTTAAAATTTCTTATATTTCTGTTAGACAAATTTTTACTGTCAACTAGTATTTGTATTTTTAATCTTTTCATGAATGAATGTCTATGATTGAGGTGCCCCACCATAAATGTTCTTCCAAATGAACATACATAAAAGTAAATTTTCAAGGAAAAAAAAAGTTCCAAACAATCATGTCTGCATTCTATTGTGAGGCACGTCACTCATGGGGTCATTAACTGCAATTATACGATTTAAGCTGAATAGAGTTTATGGAGCAGGTGTACCGATGTTGTCCAATAAATCTTATGCATTTTCTAATCCTATATTATGTGTTGTTTGGCTGTATTTATTTTACTGATTTAAGTTTAAAATTTAAATTTTGTTACGTAAAAAGTTTTTAAAAATAATCACATTTAATTTTTTTATTACAGTAAAAGACTCTCACATAACATCATATCTCAACTCGAATTAAAAACTCGAATCAACGAACTAAATGAGATCTAATGATTGTAATGGATGACCTTGTGGGATATATATGCCCCCACCGCACAAATATGTATTCGACCAATTCATACCATATTTACATACTTTATTATTGAAAGTTACTAATTTTGTAATTATAATGTGGTATGGCATTGGAAAAGACACATTGACAGTAGTAAGGTTGAGGAATCACAATAAAAATAATAAAAATAATGCTAGGTATATAAATTCCTTGCCAAATTTTTATTGCCAAAACATGGGAGACATAAGTGTCAACATTGGTGTATACAACTTGTTTATACTAAATTGATTCCGAAATTTGTAAACACAAACTAAAAAAATATTGACAACTCTTAAGTGAAGTAACTTGGTCGTGAAAAAAATAGTTTAAAAAGTACTAGCATTTGAAAAAGAAAAAAAAAAACCGGAGTAGATTAAATGTGAGAGCTTTTTACTGATTTGAGTTTTTAATTTGAATTGAGATGTAATTTTATGTGAAAACTTTTTACTGTAGTAAAAAAGTTAAATATAATTATTTGTGAGAACTTTTTACAGTAACAAAATTTAAATTCTAAACTCGAATTAACGAAATAAAGGGGACCTAAAAGTACTTCGACCAAATTCATGATCTGTTCAGAACAATGAGAATTTGCCGTATCCAGCCAAGTATTAATAATGTAATGAATAGTTGCATGTCCACCTTTTCACCTCAAAATTACGGGTTCAATTATCATTAGTATTCGAAAAAAATAAGAGTGCTATTATACATACAATTTTTATGGAATATGGATTTTAACAGAATTTTATATGTATCTATGAGATTGAGTATGAAATTTTGTTTACTCACTTTAAATTGAGTATATTTTAAAAAGAAGAAATATTAACAACAAAGAAAAATATTTAAACAAGCACATATTTAAATTTATTTAAAAGAGAGCATATTAATGGGTAAAATTTAATAAGGCACAATTAGAAAACACAAGATATAAAATGAACAAAAAAGCAAAAGAATCAAAATGGACTTATTAAATAAGGTAAAAGTGTTTTAATAAGTTATAATTATAAATATAAAATCTTTTTTATAAATAGACAAACGAAATGTTATGTATGTTTCATTCTATCTTTCGTCCGTCCTTATTGAAAAACTCATTTACACTTAGTAATGGAAAAAAAAAAATTTACTGCTAAAAGCAATAGGTAGACAACAGTGGGAAAAAAAATAAAAAAAAGGCAGTAGGTAGGAAGAAAAGAGCGATGAAAAATATAAAAAAAAAAAATGTCTAAAAATGAAAAAAATAGAGATTTAAAAAATTAAAAAAATAAAAATGTAGAGGTTAAGTGGTATCCATAGAGACCAACACATGACTTTTTTTGAAGCTAACTTTTTAATTTTTTTACACATGACTTTCTTAGAAGCTAACTCTTTGATTTTTTTTTAGTATGTATGTATAGATATGTGAACTTATGAGGGGCATAATTTTAAGATAAGGGAACATTTACCAATTTTCTCTAGATATTATCACGAAGGCAAGAATTTAAATATTTAAGATGGTCCAATCCTTGTTCGGTGAGCTAAAAGAAATGTTAGAACTCTAAAATGAAAGTGAAAGTGAAAACTATTAGATTATTGGCTTCCACTAGGTCACCGAGAAAAATCTAACCCAAAAAAAAAAAAAGTATACTCTTTTATAAATTGTAGAGCCCAATTAATTGTCCCGACGATTTAGAATTATCAGAGGTTAAAAAAAACACACAAAGAGTTGAGAGTTGTGCAACTTTTTCCTTTCAACTTTTGCTTAATCACAGTGAAAAAAAAAAACTGCAACAACTAAAAGAAACCGTTCATTTCGTTGATTCGAGTTTAGAATTTGAATTTTACTACAGTAAAAAGCTCTCACAAACAATCACATCTAATTTTTTTTTACTACAGTATAAAACTCTCACATAAAATCACATTTCAACTCAAATTAAAAACTCGAATCAGCGAACTAAACGGACCCTCCTCTATAAATTTTGTATGTATTCTGTATGTGTCGACTTTGCTTGCTTTATTTTTTCTACGTTTTATTACTCACAGTTACGTAGAATTAAGGCATCTATTGTTGACACTGTTTTGAGAACTCTATAACATGTGTTATAAATACTTTATCGATCAATTTTAAAATTTTAGATTGCCATAGAATCGTATAAAGAATCATAATTAATGAAAATATCTTTCAAAACCATTATTAGAAAGGTGAAATTATATACGGGCATGCTCACGGTAGAGTTCCATAGAGCCAGCGATCATAACCGATAGGTTTTAAATCAAATCAAATCAAACAATCCACATGTGAGCATTTCATGAGCTACAATATTATGATTAAGGAAAGTATATGATTAAGGTCAATATTGTGGAATTATTATCTTCCTAGTTCAAAATTATCTAGAAAAGGAAATAACCCTCGCGGCTACATGTCAAAAAGGAAAATCTAGAGCTAAAGGGTGAAGGGTCCACGCATTTAATCTTTTATGATGTAGCAACAGTCTCCCATGCAGCAGCTTTTTCCCTGTGTCGTTTGCAATTTTGTACTTCTTTTCCAACCCAGCTTCTGCTCTCGATGTGTCCCTATCGTAATTGAATTCCCTATTTTTTCCACTTTTGGTCTCCATTTCCACCATCTTTTTCCTTGCTGACCCACATCCATATGATATCTTGCAAATTTAACCCTCTTAAATCCCATCTAATTTAACTAGCTATTATTCTCTTTCTAACCTCTATCTCATCCAAAAATTATCAACCTAATCACATAAAAATTACACAAATAGATCAACATTAATGCTTTTAGAGTAAAGATACGTGTTATAATTCGAATTATGATTTGTAACTCGTTATAGTATTTTTTCTCATAAAAAACACGTATAAATCAAAAATAATTTTAAATCATGATTCAGCCAGTAAAAGTTGATATTTATTGTAAATTACACATAGTACCTCTTATTTTGAAAGCCCTACAGGAATGGAATTAATCACCACCTATAAAGTGAAAGTTCCGTCGTATTACTCACAGGACCATCTTTGTCCACAGTTTTGTCTAGTACCAACCAAACATGTGTGTGCATGTGCCTCAGTCAAGCTAACAGATCAATAAGTTCAGAGACACCAATCCAAAACATAACACACAACACAAACCATATTATTATTCAATTCAAACTGGAAAAACAAAGCTAAAACTATACATCATTATAGCCAAAATGTATATATATATACACACACACAAGCTTAGGTATAACTCTTTGAAAAGTTTTATTAGTAAAATAACTTTTTAAAAAATTTTATTTGTAAAATAATCTCTTTTTATAAAGAATGACTAAATGTCTTTCTTCATAAAAAATAAAAAAAAATTATTTTGTTAATTTTACTTTGTTGGATAGTCATTCTAACATATTGTTCTAATTAATCTCTTGGCAATATAAACATGATCATCAGAGTGCAGAAATTACACAAATTAATAAGGAATAGAAAAAAAAATACAAACTCCTTAACCCCATAAACACACAACCATCATCAACATATATGATCAGACGGTTCACTACGTAACAAGTACCTACATATATTATCTGGGTTCTGAATCTGAATCTTTCTGATCATGATGACAAAATATAATTCGGAAACAGAACCCCAAATCACTAATAACAAACCAGTTTTTGTTTCAAGACCAAAATATTGTTGTTACATTACACTAAAATAAAATATAGCATCATAAAAGACTAAAATCCGATTGATCGACATGGGCATTCATAATAAACAGCTAAAAAAAAAAAAAAGAAACAATAAATATAAACCTTTGAATGGTGTAACAAACAAGAACAATAATATTTATCATTATTATGATTATTAATATTATTAAAGCTTGTAATAGTACGTCTACTAGCCTCTCACAGCAAGCAAGGAAGGAATTGCAGCCAAGTTCGGAGTTGTCGTAGTTGTCGCGGAAGCACTTGAGTTCTTATCGGAAGCTTGTCGGATTATGTCTCTTTTCCCGTTGGACCCACTGGGCTTACCGAAGGCTCTCATCGGGCTAGCGAAGGCCCATCCCCAGCTCCGAATCCGGCCATGAGCAAGTGGGCCCGGCCCACCAGCGACATGCTTCGGCCCATTAACGTCGTCGGCGGAGGAGACCCAGTAGGAGGAGGATGAGGAGGAGGACGACGAGGAGGTGAGGATGAAGCCGCCAAAGATTCCGCCGCACTTCACGCGCTCCTTCATGCAGTGGTGCTCACCGCCGCCGTGGTGCGATGACGTGGCGGAGGATTTGGGTTTCCCGGCGCCGTTACCTTCTCTTTGGGACTCCACGCGCCGGAGCGTGCAGTCGCCGAAGCCGGTGGAGATCCTCTCGAAGAAGTCGCCGGAGAAGCTCCGGCTGCCGCAGCCGACGGATCTGGATCTCGACACCTTCCTCTCGAACGACGACGCCGAGGCTGTCGCTTGGCTGTTCGGGCTGTCGTTTTCCTCCAAAACGACGACGGAGGAAGCGGTTTCTCGCTCTCGCTCTCGTTCCCGGTCCGGTCTCCTCTCTTTCGGCTTCACAGCCAAACCGGCTGACGTCACGGACGAAAACGACGCCGTCTTAGAGCTCTCCCCATTCGCAAATCCCTTCTTAGTGGAAGCAAACGAAGAAGAGAGGTAGAGAAAAGACCAAAAGCCCCCTCTCTTCCTAGGGCTTAAATCATCAGAAGCTTCCAGAAACCGCCCTCCTCTGCCACGGCGAGGCGTCGTCGTCGACTTGCTCCGCTTCAAAACGACATGATCCGCCATCGATGACGACGACCCCGACGACGCTGCTACAACACCAACTTTCTTCTTCTTCTTCGCCAAAACGACATTCAAAAGAAACGAAATATTATTGTTATTACTCCCATTACCATTATTAGTAATACTTCCATTTCTCGGGCGAGCAGCTCTGGCGTTTGTTGTGGCGTAGTACTCGTCGGCATTGTAGAAACGACAGTCGTTGAGAACGGCGTCGTTTTTGCTGTTTAGGCAGTCAGATCTGAAGGAGTTGGGAGAGGAAGTGGAGGAGGCGGCGGAGGAGGAGGCGCGAATGGGGAAGAGGAAAAGAGGAGGAGACGAGCTTGCCGAGCTTCTCCTGGAGGCAGAAGGCGCAGATCCCGCCTGGGTTGTTCCTGTACGGATGGTCACTGCACTGCATGCCGTCTCCCATGTCGTCGTCCACCACCACTTGCCCGCCATTGACGCCGCCGCATTTCATTCCTTCCACCACCATCTTTTCCTTCTCTCTTTGTAAATATAATAACTTAGCACCGATTAACGAAAGAAGAAGATGAAGAAAGATGAGGTCTTTACCTTTGGGTTGGTGAAGTTTTTTCTGGCATAATCATAGAAAAAGTTTCTTTGAGAGGTTTTGATGAGAGAGAGAGAGAGAGAGAGAGTGTGTGTGGGTATTCAGAAGCAAACAAAGAGAGGGAAGCAGATGGTCAGAGGGTGTAATTGAGTGAAGAATGGAAAAATATGAAAAAGAAAAAAAAAATAGAGAGAGAGAGAGTGGCAAATGGCATTGAAGTGAGGAGGAGGGAGGAGAGAGAAAGAGGGTGGGTGCTGTGGGGGGAGAGTTCCCAGGAGCACGTGGAAGACTGACTTGGGGTTTTGGGTGGATTGATTAGAAAAAGTGCCATTAAAAATATATTACAACCTTCATTTGCTACGACGTGTTTGGCTTCGTTTCATGCCTACTATTACAGTGGCACTGTACACTGCCCTAGCTAGCTAGCAAACCTAGCAGCAGCTCAATACTCAGACACACAACTCACAAGCCAGTCAGCCACACTGTGCTCTATGTTTCATTTCCTCATTTTAATCTTAGGCTTTGTTTGACTGCAGTAAAAATAAAGAGGAAAGAGATGTAGCTAGATATATAATCTAGGTTCAGAGCAATGAGAACTACTGAAATAGAGAGGAAAATGAAGACAATTTAGACGTAGCTCAGATTTAAATTTTTAGTTTTAAGTTTATACAGTTAAAAGCTCTTAGAAAATATGACATCTAATTTTTTTTGCTACAAGTTTTAAAAAAATATCACATCTCAACTTGAATTGAAAACTCGAATCTGCAAAGCGAATAAGGTCTTAGGATGCGTTTGGTTGTAGTGGGAGAATGATAATAGTAATGATAATGAGAATAGTAATGATAATATAATGAAAAAAAAAAATTAATTCATTTATTTAATTATAATTTTAAAAATACTATAAAATGGAACATAAATATTTTTATATTGACAAAATTACCCTTATATTATATATAACATTAATATTTTATATATCAATATAATTAATATAATATATAAAATGTAATATAATATAATAAAATTATTATTATATAATTATGATATAGAATATAATAATATTATTAAAATTATTAATGTAATTATAATATTTTATATTATATTATAAGATTATATAATAAACAATAATATTTTAGTTATAATATAATTAAAAATTATAACTATATTATAATTAT
>NW_010364641.1:177906-215394 GCF_000414095.1 Morus notabilis | reverse complement strand
TTTTAACTATATTATAAATTAATTATTATATTATTATAACTATATTATATTATAATATTTTTATTGTATATTATATTATATTACATATTATTATTATATTACATATTATAATATATAACTATTATATAATATATTTTAATTACATTATAACATTGAAGGGTAATTATAGAAAAAATAAAGAAAATAATTTAGAATGATTATTCTTCTCATATAAGGAAAGAATGATGATTCATTTAAAATGGGTGAATGACCATTTTTTTAAATGACTATCTTTTCTTATAAATTCAACCAAACATCAAACTTGAATTTCATTTCATTCTATTTATTTCTTTTTCACCCAACCAAACACAGCTTATTGTTTATTGCATTAGGTATTGATCCTTTCCCTAATATGTTTATATGGAAAAAAAAAATTAAAATTAAAAATTTTTAGATGATTTGAAATCTCTTACTCAAACTATTCTTTCCCCTTTTTTTTTCTCTCGTATCACACAACTAAAAATTTTAAAAGTTCTTACATTAATTCTCACATCCCTTTACTTAATATATATATATATATATATCGCCCCTCTTCTCTTTATTATTCCCTCATATCAAATAAGCTCTTAACCTTTATTTATTTCTCTGATCTCTAGTTAGCGTTATTTATTTCTCTGATCGCTAGTGAGTGCTGCAATTGTTATTATTATTATTATTATTGCCGTTTTCAATCATCATTCACCATTTTTATTAGAGAAAATTTTCCCATTGTGAAAGGTTAAAGGATTAACTTAAAAGGTTAAATTTTTAGCGTAATTTTCTTGTATTAAATCGTAACATTTACTGTTTTGAGAACCAAAAGTTTTTTAAGCATATGACAAATAAAACACTATCATATATTACTCCTAATAAATTTTCATGTATGATTGGATGTGCCTATAAAAAAAAAAGAACATGACATATGTAATTCTTCACAAAAATATTATTCAAGTTTATAATGACAATCGGTTACGATGCAATGACTGATATTAACAGTAAAAATGACAGTCATATATTGATGTGTCCTTTAATATTTTTCATATAATTATTCATGATAAGTGTACATGACAGTCGTTTATTGCTATATGTTTAAAAATGACTTCTGGTTTTCAAAGTAGTAACTATTTCGACTCAATATAAGATAATTATGTTAGGCTTTCAGCTGATTACGATTGACACATGAGCCCATTACGATAGCACATAAGGGATTTGTCTTCATTTTTAAATTGGGAGACTATAGACAACTCTATTTTTTTTTTGGTTTATTTGATTTATTATATGTTTGGTTTCTTTGGCTTTTTTTTTTTTTTACCATCTTCTGTGTTATAATGACTACACAAGATTGGTGGACTAATATGTAGCACTTGTATAATTTGAATATAGGATTTTATCATTGAAGTTTTCATCTCTTTTCTTTATTGCACCACAAAATTTCCCTTTAGCTAATTATTAAAATTAATACAGTATTATACATTTTTTCCCCTTTTGATTTGGTTTACATGCAAAAGAGAAAACAAGCTATCTGCTCATCCACGAATCTACCTCAATCATTGTAACACCCGCCTTATACGACTCTAAGTTAATTATTTTCTCGATTTTTAGTAAGCAACATGACTTAGGTATTAAAATATAGGTAAATTTATACTTTTTTTTTTGAAGTCACCTCAAGAGTAATATCATTTTTAACATGTCTTATCGGGTTCACTTGGCTGGCAAAATATATACAATATAATACATATATCAAAATAGGCACATCCAAGTAATAACACAACCACACTACTTCTCAAAAACTATACATATATCAAAGGCCTCCAAATACATGTCAGCTAGTCCATATATATCAGTCTCGGTTCTCAGGAGTGCGCCAGCCAACCGTATAACCCTCAGCTAATGCTGGGAAGTGCCCTCATCTACATCACCATAAAATAAAGGAGCTATTATGTAGTAAGTAGAACAATGCATAACAATATAATAATAGTAATATGCATGAGTTCATGTCTTGAAATCTTCATTTAATGTTATTCAATTCAGTTTCCTTCACACTTTTATCATGTGTGCATTTTTAGGGTTTCGTAGATAGGTGGTGTCTCAGACACCTCATCGGACCTTGTAACCACAAAGAAAATATATATATATATATATATATACCAAATGCAGTTGTGTGGGGCAATTCACAATATCAGTCTTCTCTTCTTCCTTGTGATCATCAAGGAAACGTCTCACATCGCAAGTCTCCATCGAGACAGTCTCCTTCGAGACATGTAGGTCCGGATATCTCCATTGAGACATATTTGTTATTTCATTTCATTAGGCCCATCACTTATAACCGTAAGGACATTTAAGTTATCTTCATACTCACCCACTTTTCATTAATGTCTTGGATATATATTTTTCATCATATCGTGCATGTATGCTTATGTCACGGTTGTATGCAATTCATATATTCAATTATGACATTCATTGAAGCAATTATCATATGCACAACTTTTATGGTGATACAGATGAAATTCTACTTACCTTACACTTTAACACTGAAACAGTCTTTTAGGTACTGCTCTCAGGGGATCCGACACTTCGTATCACTGAAATATTGATCATCATTTTTTTAATTACTAATAATAATATTATAAATTTAAATTATTGAGTAATAATAATTATTTGATAAAATATACAATTGAAATATACCTTAATAACATAACAATGCATCTCAATAGCATGCCAAACTTATAAATCATGTATATTATGGTATGAATGGATGCAATACATTGACCAAATAGTATGTGAGAATTTTGAGGGCGCATGCAATATTAATTAAGATTATTGAATTCAGAATCAAGTGATTTTATAAACTCAATAAACTAGCACCTTTATAATTGCACCAATATTATGAAGAGTTTTACAGTATACGCAATCAAAATATTTTATTGGTAATATACATAATCATATAAACCGTCAAATTATATAAAAATCAAAATCAGATTAGTAAAAATCTGAAAAATACACGTTGGATATATAATAATTTAGGACTATGCTCACGAAATTCTCCAAACATTATCTGAAACATGACTATTGGTACATTTTAGTGTGCGTGGGTGGCAGTTTCTGTAACGATACATATATAACAATATAATGCGTTCAAAACTGTTTGATCTCTAATTATATAATGTATTTAATGTAGTCTGTGGGACATGGGGGCTCTGGTTTTGGAAGATAAAAAGCATAATTCATTATTTGTGTTATCCAATTTCCATAGAAGAAAGAACCATTTCAATAACGGTCAATTCATTCGTCCAAATCAAAATGATGAATAAACTATCTGCCCAAACAAAGCCCAAGCAAGTGTCCCCGTAGGCATGAACGTTAACTAACGTTTGAACGTTAACTAACGTTTGGTTCATAAATTCATAATTATAATTTATAATTATTTTTAATTTATATGTATTTTTTATTAAAAAAATACTGTAATAAATCACGAATTATAATTTAAATCATGACATGATCAATACACTAACCAAATACACCCATGTTTTGGCACATTGATTTGCAATATATCTTTATTCTATTTTATTGGTTTTTAATAAAATAAACAAAAAAAAAAAGAATTCATAGAACCACAAAAAAAAAAAAAAAAAAAAAAAAAAAAAAGAACAAGAACCAAAAAAAAAAAAAAAAAAAAAAAAAAACATAAAGGCTTCTGATATATAGATTCCTCCCCAGCCATTTGATCAAATGCAATTAAGATAATGACCAGCTAGTTCTTATTGATGCTACGTGTCTTGCTTGTTGTCCCTTTCCCAAAGCCTCTAGCGCCACACAATTATACCAAAACTATTATTATTATTTTGTCTATAATTAATGTAGTATTCTGTTTATTTAATTTCATCCATAAATTTTTTCAAACTTCTCATCACAACTTGTATGTTATAGTTCTCTTCAAAAAAAAAAAAAAAGACTACTTATTGTGTGATAGGGTTTCAAAGTTCTCCTGTGTATTACATCGATATATCAAGCTTCACCATAGACTCCACAACACATTTTCTCAAGAAAGTTTGTCGTTTACATTGTTATAAACATGCAATGTCCTTTTCAGAGGTTGTACATAATAAACAATTTACTATTACTAAGATTTGAGATGTATCATTATAGAGGAATGGACATAATAGAAGCATCGAGATCAATTATTAAAGGTGTTATGTGATAGAAATAGAATATAATTAGGAGGAGGATATTTTTAGTGCCTATAAGATAACCTTTTCTGTTATGAAGAAAGACCATAACCATTATTAACTCACCATTCATCAACAAGTATTTCATTTTTCTACCAAAATAAAAAACAAAACAAGTTTTTTTCATTGGAGCCTCATCTCTCTCTCTCTCTCTCTCTCTCTCTCTCTCTCTCTCTCTCTCTCTCTCTCTCTCTCTCTCTCTCTCTCTCTCTCTCTCTCTCTCTCACATATTCCACCATTGAAAGAGTCAATCAATGCAAGAGCTAAGAAGAGCAAGCTAGGACCCATAAGCCTTCACTTCTTTGGTTATATGAAGTTGACAAATCAACAAATTAATGCCCACGGGTGAATGCATTTAGCCGTGAAAAACAGTACGACAACATTTATCATCTCTCCCCCTCTCATTACATTTGCTCATAAACAGTGCTTCCTTCGGTGCCAACAGTTGTTCCTTTGTTTTCTTGTCCGTTTTTCTCTCCTTTCCTTTATCTATTTCTTTTGTTCTTGTCTTTTGTCTTTTTTCCACTTTTCAATACCTACTCGTTTGGTTATGATCATGTTTTCGTTTTGGAAAAAAAAAAAAAAAAATTACAACGCAGATGAAATAAATTTATCGTTATTTGAATTTGAAATAACTGTCTTGATCAAGTCCATATCATTGACTTAATTAATTAGGTAAAACATATGACTGGACAATGTTTTACAACTAATATGTAATATTATCGTGGATATGTATTGATACTCTATGCATGAATCAAATATTATGTAACAAATTTGCTTTAATTAAAACTAGCTAGAGTTATTTAATTCTTTTACTCCAACTGATCAATTTTCCAATATTATCTTACTTTTGCATGTAATATATATAGACTCAGAAATAAGCTTTTTCAAGGTGAAAAGTATAGGATTAATAAGAAAATGAAAACTCTTTTATGCTCATTAGTTTGCAAGACAATTAATTCTGTTTATTTTTCATTTACCATTATTGCACACTGAATTTCATCAATAACATAATCATCTCAAAATAAAAATGTATATTGCATGAAGATCACGTATGGTATTTGATGATTTGGAAGTACCTACTATTAATATAGCAATTCTTTATACCCACTATAACAATAGAGAATTCTACAATATGATAGAAAAAACTAAAGAAATATTTCAAATTCCGATGGGGTAATTTAATTATTTCACCGAAATTTAAAAATTTTACATTTACGTCACTGAATTTCAATAGATTAGATTTTTTTTTTTTTTTTTTTTGATGAACTGAGTGATATAAATTTTGGGTTTATACCACTTGGTGGTATAAATTTGAAGATGACATCAATTGCAATAAATGTGAATTTTTAGATATGCATTTCTTAGAGGACAAATGACTAAATAATAATGAAATGCAGTTTTGATGCTTGATCTAGCAGTATATAAACCGTTTGATGAAAGAGCACATGGGGATCTTAGCTAATCTTGTCTTGTTTGACACCGTGAAGCTAAAGTTGCCAAAAATCAGTTATGACTTTTTTCTTTCCCACTAGTTTTAATCTTCAGTTTTGAGTTCCCAATTTACTGGATACTTTACTTTATCCTATAGTTCTCATCTGAACTGTCGCTGTCTCTGGATTTTAGCTTTTATCACAACTTATATTGACTCCATCGCATCTCATGATCAGGCCACTTGTTCGTCATCGCGTGACGATCAGATCCAACGGCTCTCATAAGTACACCTAAGCTTAATGTTATAGGTAGTGTTTGGAGCACTTCTGTTTTCATATTTGCCCAAACTAACGAATTCTACACTCTCTCTTTGTTCTGGTGAGTTCAGGACGTTAGATGTTACTAACAAGTTTTTTTTTTTTTTTTCCTTGAATTAAAGTATTTGCCTAATTAATTAAATATAAATGTTTAGAACCTACAATTATTCGATAGGAGATAAAAGATGAGTGAATTGATTGGTGTGACTTTCAAATTATTCAGGTCTCGTTCATTTCACCGATTCGAGTTTTCAGTTCTAAGCTTTTACAGTTAAAAATTCTCAGAAAATGTCACATCTAACTTTTTTTACTACAGTAAAAAGCTCACAAAAAATGTTACATCTCAACTCGAATTGAAAACTCGAATCCGCGAACTGAACGAGCTCAAATAACCTGAAATATGAAGAAATTAGAGTAGTAAATTTATACCAAATACAATTAAAAAGAGGTACATTCTCCTTTTTTATTTTCCTCACACACACATATACGTGTGTCTATATATATATATATATATAGACGTGTGTGTGTGTTCTTTTCCTCTTGCAAACAGGTCCTAAGATTTTACCAGTTAGTAATAATGGATGTTGCCAAAAAAAAAAACAAATTGTTTTTATACATAGACCAGACGTTGATATGTGCAATGTACCTTATAACTAAAAGTCCCTATTTCATAGATTGTTTTACAAATCTCTGGATATAAAATTAAAAAGGAATACTTACGTTTTTTTTTTTCTTTTTGTCATTTAGCTCTTACTCCTTTTTTCCTCCCTTATATATGTACTTTTTTAATTGTCATACCAAATATGAGTTGTTTTCTTCATAATTTGGATGTTAGACTTATAAGTTTTTGTTTTATGTCTTAAAATACTGTGTAAGCATATACGCACGTATACTCATTAAGTATCTATCTACATTTATTACCATTTAGAATTATATCTGCAACTACTATATTATAGCTACTCACAATTATTCAATCTAGTATGGAGAACAGTAATTAACCACTAAAAAATATGTTTAACCGTCAAAAGATGCATTAATTTTTCCCTTAATTTTTTAACAGTGTTGGTTTTTAGTCTTTTAGATATCTACTGCCTACTCTTAAATTTAAAAAAAAAAAAAAAAAAAAAAAAAAAACAGAGAAAAAAAGCCTTCCGTTGAATTCAGTATTCACTAGTTATATTTGTAGTAGTGAAAGCACAGCCTAGTACAGTAGAATGAAATAATTATGTATTAATTATATGTGCTAGATCTACCGACTACTCTACATGAACAAGACAAGCCCCTTTTAAAGTACCAAATAGTTTGACTAGTACATATATATATGTGTGTCTATATATATACATATATATATATATATATAGCCTCGTTCATTTCGCTGATTCGAGTTTTGCTACAGTAAAAAACTCTCAGAAACAGTCACATCTAACTTTTTTACTACAGTAAAAAGCTCTCACACAAAATCACATCTCAACTCGAATTACAAACTCAAATCAGCGAAGTGAACGGACCCGTTTCACCGAATTTAAAATTTGAGTTTTGTTATTGTAAAAATTTCTCATAAACAGTCACATCTAACTTTTTTGCTACAATAAAAAGTTCTCACATAAAGTTACATCTTAACTCGAATTAAAAACTCGAATCAACGAACTAAACATACCCTTATTTTTCTTCAAAAAAGCTTTTTATTTACAAGATTAACTCACCTTTTGCAATCTGTAACCATTTTATAGGTTCAAAATGAAAACGTCTCCAAAACCCCACCAAAATCCTTGTAGTTGTTACACTAATTTTATTTTAATATGTGTAATGCACATGGTTAGAATAATTGTTCAAATGGCAATGACAAAAACCATAGCTTGCATCTAACACTAATCCATCTCAAAAGCCAAAAAGAAAAAATAGGCTTATTTATATTCCCACACCCACGTACCTTGGGGTATAATTATAAATAAATGAAGCACACAGGATGGCATAGGGCATAAATAAAATTTCATGCATGAAGCTCTAAGAATAGATAATGGTCATAAAATCTTTTTGTTATTAGTTCATCATTATTTATTCTTATCTTTGACTAAAAGTGAATTGGCAATAACACAATTCATGGATCTCTATCATTACAATATTAAAATCCGAATATTAAATAATTATATGAATCTACTTTGCTTAGGCTGTTGGATTAAATGCTAAGTGCTTTTTGTGTCTGAGAAGTTGCAAAAACTTAAATAAGCAAATAAAGACAAAGTGCCTTGTGATACCAAGACTTAAGTGGGGACCATCATAACAGCCATGCAATGCTAATAAATGCAACTTAATTCTTTCTTTTTCTTTTTCTTTTTTTCTTTTTAAAACCTTCTAAAATTTTTTTCCTCTTGTTTGATTATTTTAAGTAGCTTTTTTTTTTTTTTTGCTGTTTAGGAAAATTTAAGTTGCATTAGAGCATAAGCATTGAGCAAGCATGCAGGTTTTCACGTACCCATTCTTGTTAAAGGAGCACTGAAAACTGAAATGGATTTCTTTTTCTTCTTTTGAGTTGATTGGTAAAATAATGTGTGAATCAATTAATAGTGATGTTCAGAAACAATTAAAACTTTTTTTTTTTTTTTGTTGCTGTGATTTTTTTTTTTTTTTTTTTTTTTTTGTTGTTTTTTTTTTTTTTTTTTTTTTTTTGGTTGGGATGGATTTGCTTCAAGCTCGGGTAAGGAATACTAGAATTGATGCTAATATCAAAGTATTGAAAAAGAAAAACGTGTTGAAATTCTGCTTGATAACATCTTTCCAATATAAACTCTATTAAGTACTTTTGATTCACAATTTCAAGCAAAAAACAAAAAACAAAAAAGAAAAAGAAAAAGAAAAGTACTTTTGTTTCACAAACTTCCATAATCTGCAGATTTTTATGGTTTTGGGCTTTTGGCACTTGCGCCTATTCCAATTTCTGCCGAGGAGCACATTTGTACCTTTGGGTTTTACTATTAGTCATTTTATGACTACATTATTCGATTATAATTTGAATGAATACAAAACAAAACCAGAGTTTGAATACATCGTTTAGTTAATTATAAGGTGATAATTAATGCCAACACAATAAGGCGTCATAAGAACCTTATTACTGATTAAGGCTCCGTTCATTTTACCTATTCGAGTTTAGAATTTGAGTTTTGATACAATAAAAAATTTTAAAAAACAGTCACATCTAACTTTTTTGTTACAGTAAAAAGCTCTTACATAAAGTCACATCTCAACTCAAATTAAAAACTTAAATCAACAAACTAAACGGACCCTAAGATTTATTGCATGAGTAAACATATAGGGCATCTGTGGTAACACCACAAGACCTGGCAAATTACGTGGACAACCAGCTGGCTGGTGATTTGGTATTTTTTTGTGGGACTCTTGATTGTTTTAGAAAATTAATTAGAGCCCGTTTAGTTCGCTAATTCGAATTTTTAATTTAAATTGAGATGTGACTTTATGTGAGAATTTTTTATTGCAACAAAAAATTATATACGACTGTTTTTAAGAGTTTTTTATTATATCAAAATTTAAATTTTAAATTCAAATCGATAAAATAACTAAAATTTTAAAAATTACCTTGAAAACTGAATAGGAATCAAAATAGTTAAATTTTCGCACAGAACCCAACGTCCAGATATCTCTCTTTCTTCTTCCTTCGTTCATTCTTCCTCCTCCCTTCTTTACTTATTTGCAACTGGGCTAAAAAAGGAAGAGAAAGATTTGGTTCATTTCATCAAATTGGTCCTGTTTATTTCATCGATTTAAGTTTAGAATTTGATTTTATTACACTAAAAAGCTCTTAGAAACAGTCATATTTAATTTTTTTACTACAATAAAAAATTCTCACATAAAGTCACATCTCAACTTGAATCAACGAACTGAACATTTAATTTTATTACAATTAAAAAATTTTATAAAAAAATATATTTAATTTTTTTATTATAATAAAAAATTTTCACATAAAATCATATCTAAATTTAAATTAAAAATTTAAATTAATATAAGAGTTCAAAAAGAGTAAAATGCCTATATTTAGTTGCTTAAAAAATAAAAAAGCTGATTTGGTGTCCACAATCATAAGAAACCCCGACCCTTTGCCTTCATTCTCCCTCTCCTCCGGTGGCCATGCCGCCATAGCCGCTGCTGCGCCGGTCACCATTTCTTTCTTTCTCCCCCCCCCCCGGTGCCCATCCCGCCATAGCCGCTGCTGCGCCGGTCACCATTTGGCTCGCGGAATGTGACATGACCACCGATCTGCCTAGACCATGCGTATCTGCCTAGACCATGCGTGGCTGCCCATTTTGAGATGCCTTTATGGAATAACTAAAGTAAGAAAAGGGCTCGTATTTTATATTTAAAAAGTAAAAAAAAAGACATTTTACCATTGTTATTTCAAGAACAAGGGCAAGAATCAGTAAATTTTGCCCCATAACTGATTTAGAATAAAAAAAATTTAAAATAAATGAATTTTTCGATCAACTTTGGGAAAATTATTCTCTTCTCAAGTTTCATGTTAACAAAGGCATACCCAAACCTGGGTTTTGGTTTGGCAAGGGAAGGTGAGACTTTGGGAGGAGACGTGAAGAAACAAAGACGGAGAGAGAAGGAGAAAGAAGAGAAAGAAAGAAAGGTGCGTAAATAAGGGCTTGTTCTTTTAGAATTTAATTTAAGTATAATTTTTGAGTTGAATTTAAGTTGAAGTTATAACTTGAGTTTGTGTTTAGTTGTGTACATTTGACTTATGGTTTGAGATAATAATCTTTTTGAGTTTGTGTTTGAGTGAGTCAAAACTTAAATTTGTGTTTAGATAGTATTTTAATAAAAACTCAATACTGATGAAAAATTTTAATAGGGTATATGGGTGGGATTTTATTCATCTTTTTATTGTCAACGCATAGAAAAAAAAATCATCTCAATCATAATTAAAACGAAAAAATTATAATATTTTTAAGAATAGAAAAAATACTGTTCATTAATTTGAGTTCGAGTTTCTGAACTCGAGTTAAAAGAAAAACTTAAACTCGAGTTTTAATCTCAAATTTAAATTTAAACTTAAAAGAATAAAAATTCAAATAAAATTATAATTTAAATTATATTTTTTTAAAATTTTCACTCGAAAGAGCGAGCCCTAAGTTTTGTAATGCCCCGCAAGTTATAAAACAAGTTTTTTGTGCAACTTTTTTAATTCTTTTTGAAGAGTTTATGGGTCCCGCAAAAATCCATGTATGCTGTCATGTAGCGCCAACGGTTGTGTTACAATAAATCATTGAAATTACTAGCTACAAAAACGACAACAATAACGGCACTCGATTACTGTTTTATTATTGCTTTTGTAATTTGTCTGATTTTTTGTGGATCAAATTGGTACCGTATAGGTTTTCAAAGATTTGTCAATGCAGGATTCAATAATGCGATTTCAATTTTTTAAGCCCTAACCAAAGCCTGAAAGAGGAAAAAAATAGATAATTTATCTTTAATAGTGTATGAATTTAAATTTTTATTCATTATTTTTTATAAATATTTTTTTACTAGTGTAATTTTAATTAAAAAGATTATGAATAAAAATAAAAAGTAAAAATCGTTACCCTGTACTTTTAAAATGTTTGTTAATATTAACTATAAGAGGGACTTCCTTTAAGGGCCCAACTAATGTCGTTTCAAGTTGGACTTTTATCGACATCAACTAAGGTTCATTTCTTGCAAGGTTTCCAACAATCACACGCCCAATACTATATAATATAAGGATAAGGAGAGAAATAGCATAATTAATAAAGTGATTAGTAAATTATAGCATATTTTTTAAAAATAGTAAATTATAACATAATTTGATATTTTAAGTTTTAAACATTATTAAAAACTCAAAAATACCCGTAAAGTGATTAGTAAATTATAACATATTTTTTAAAAATAGTAAATTATAACATAATTTGATATTTTAAGTTTTAAACATTATTAAAAACTCAAAAATACCCGTAAACTTCCTTTTCCACCTCACTCCTCCCTCCTAAACATCTATATTTTTAAAAATAGTATATTTTATAAAATAGGTAGATTATAGTCAAGTCTAACATGGCCGGGACCCTCGGTTAGCTCCGGCAACCGGAAACCATTTTTCAGCAACCTGTGACCGTTTTTCGGCAACCAGTGACTATTTTTCGTGTCAATCATAACCCAACCCATTTATTAATCGTGTTAATCGTGTCAACTCCATTATGATTTAAATTCATTTATAGTAAACTCAAACCCGCTAATTTTGTGCATATTTTAAGTCGTGTCGTCATGTCGCTACCTGAATTGTCAGCCATAGTAAGAGTAGTTTATTACGGTGTCGTTTGGTTGTAGATTTGAACAAAAAGTCTAAATAAAAATTCAAAATTTTTTGTGGATATATTCCAAGCGATCTAGTTATAGCGAGGCTTCCTGAAATGTAAAAAAATGCAGTGCATAAGTACATATTATTATTTGTTACGAAGCTGCAGGGTTGGAGGCGTCACAATACTATTGATCTTTTTTTTTTCCCTCTTTTTTTCACCTTAACAAGAAGTACATATTATTATTTAAACTACAAAACTTGCATAAACAACATGAGTTAGGTATCTTCCTGGTATAAGAATTACACCTACTTGGTTACTTTGACAAACGATTCATCTTATTCCTTTTTAACACGAGCATTTTTCTCTCAAAAGTTTCAAGTGCTAACTGCTGATATTCCATTGGCCACAAATGCTAAGCACGATGTATTGAACTCATAATTCATTAGATACTTTTTATGAATGTTAACTAAGTATTGAAGTAAATTGTTCCTGGTTGCCAGTCATTTTTTGATAAATGATCGCTATGAGTTAGACAATTTGGTTTTTTTTTTTTTTCTGTCGTTAGAGTGGAGAACTGAACTAAAAATTCTCTCTCTTTATCATCAACCGAAGCACTGTTCGAGATCCAGGATTCTATTTTATCATCAATCCAAACGTAAATCAAGTACAAATGAGTTTTTGAGGAGAACTCGATCGATTTAAAAAAATTAACCCCTTTGATATTGTATACTTAAAGAAGAAGTAATGCATCAGAGAAATGCAAATAAATAAGGCATTGCTACTTTGCTACTATGCTTTTGGTAAATAAATGAAAAAGGAACAGATAGACTAGAATTTTAATCAAACAAAAATCTTTCTCTCGAATATTTCATGACGATGCTATATAATATATATATATATATATTTATATATATACGGAGTGATGCGTATAACTCACACTTTATTATTAACAAGAAATAAAATCATCAGATTCATCAATGATAGCATATAATATGTTCTTTAATTTGGTGTTATGAGGCTTTGTCGTTGCCATCCTTCTTCTAATATTCTATGATGATGATTTGCTGATACATTTATCAATGGCTTTGGTCTTCTGTAAATTCCATACAACACAAGCTGTGCTATTCCTAGGACGAACCCAGCTCCATTTGTTACCTACATTTACATAGTCAGGATGGAGCCAGAAAAATAAATTCAGTAGGGACAGGGCGTGTACTAAGAATTTCATCAGATTTTACACAAGTCAAGTGAGAGAGTTTTTATATTATGAGGTGGGGTAAATGTAAAATTTTGATATTTTAGGGGAGGTAAACTATAGATTTTACATGTTTCACATAAAAGAAAAAAAAATATTCAGGTAGAGTGACCGTCTACTCTCGATTCTATATGGCTCCACCCTATAGATAGTACTGCATAAAACCAAATTTTCACGGATATTTTCACAGATTTTTTGTAGAATATTTTGAAATTTTCACGGATATTTTCACAGAAATTTTCATTTCTGAATAAAACGTAATGTTGAATGACCGAATATCGTAGAAATTTTTACATAAATTTGCAGAAATATTGATAAATTTCCATAAAAATTTCCGCAACTTTATATATATATTTACTATTTTACTTTTAAAAAAAAAGACATGTTTAAAATTATATAAGGAACTATTCAAACTCTGTGTCTTGGTATCAATATTGTTTAAATTAAAAATGTGTTCAAAACACCTTCCAACCTCTTAGAAGCTATTTTGGTATTGATAATTTATCATTATATATGAAACCATGTATGTATGGTTATGGTATATGTATTATGTTGACTTTCAGCTATTTTACTTAATTTGTAAATGTGTGCTTAGTATTTATAGTATTATGATCACACTTTACCTTGCATATTTATTAAATAATTAGTATTTTAATTCAGAGTTTCATCTAATTAATGTATTATTATCTATTTTAAGATTTTCAAAATCTCATTTAAAAATAAAATGTTTTAGTATGAATTTCTATTTTTTATATCAATTTTTGTTGATATCAATATTTCTATCGATATTTTTTATAAAATTTAAATACTGATATTTTTATAAATATCGATATTTTCATCCTTTTACATGTGCTTATAATTAAAAGAAAGTATAACATGAACTTACCCCCAGGAAGTAATAATCACCTACAAGAAACGCGTATAAAGTCCAAATTCCTGCGTTGAGTACAAAGAAAAACGACAGCAAGAAGGGCATGAATTCCACGCTCTTGGTCCTTACCACCGTTTTCTGCGCATACAATTATGGGATTTAGCCTAATATAAAGGAATATTATCACTGATATTTCTGAAGTTTAAAATCATTCTTAATTATCTTCTGAATTTTAAAAATTCTCGCTTTATTCTTTAAATTTTACATTATTCTCATTTAATTCATTATATTGTAATTTATGTTCAAAACAAATAAAAAAAAAGAGTAATGCAACTACGTGATCTTTCTGTTTGAATTTTTGTAAAAAAATAGATAAAAACCACATAACCATACTTATCCCCCTCTTTTTTCTTTGATTTTCAACTAAAATTCTTACAAAAAGATTTAAATAGAACACTTTCAAAATTTTAGGAGTAAAGTGAGAATTTTTAAAGTTTAAATGAATAAAGTAAGAATGACCATAAAATTCAGAGCACCACTAAGACTAATCCTATAAACATAACACTTACGTTTGTTATGTTTTAAATTAAAGCAACTTGGAAGACTGAAGAGGATGATTAGTGGTAACCATATGTTGAGCTCTTAACTGCTAAAACATGACTATTTCGTGAGGGAAAAAAAAATATATTAAACAGATCTTAACCAAATCCAACTGATAAAGAAGGATTAAAATATGTAAAATATTATACATATACTTGTTTTGACCGAGAAAAAAAATAGTTGTGTTAAATATGGTTTTTTGTCTACTTTCTTACCATGGCGGCTAGAGGCGATACATACATGATAACATTTAATGCGGCACTGAGAAACCCTATTGTATTAATTCGCATCTCTCCTTGCAAAACTAATTGCGCTACTAAAAAGGTTGCTGCTAAAAATCCCACGTCCAATATGCCAACAAGCACGATAGTTTTCACCTGAAATTTAAAGTGAAAAAGAGATTATGACTGGAGAGTTTCTCTAATAGAATCAGAAAAAAAAAAAAATGAGCTACTAATCTTTTTTTATTTGTTAGTCGTTAGATCTATATTAAATACTGTCGGTTCAAGATATTTTTCAATTTGATATCATTTTGATAAGATCTAATAGTCAAAAACTAACCCTATCAGTACGGAGACTTATCAAAAAAAAAGTCCATCATAATTGTTGATTTCGATAATATGGATGCAATATAAAGGTCTGTTCACTTCGCTGATTCGAGTTGAGATATGATTTTATGTGAGAGCTTTTTATTGTAGTAAAAAAGTTAGATGTGACTGTTTCTGAGAACTTTTTACTGTAGTAAAACTCAAATTCTAAATTCGAATTTGTGAAGTGAACGGGGCCTTAATGAAGATTGTGGTTGGTACCCTCATCTTTGTTGGGGCATACAGAAGAAACAAAGCGACGTAGATGGTTTCAAGGACTGCTCCGAAAGCACTCATGGGGGCAACAAGAAATTCTCCAGGCGTTATGATCCCATAGTAAGTCCACAAGGATGAACTCAACAATGAACAAATGTAAGGAAGGTTCTCAAAGTCTTCCGTCGAACGGTGCTTTATAATTCTCCAAAATGTCTTTCTGCATATCACATACCATTTTATAGATTATAAGACAACAAAAAAAAAAAAAAAAAAAAAAAAAAAAAAAAAAAAAAAGAGCTTGGATTTGATGACCAAAAGGAAGATGTGATAACCAAATAGAGCTCTTAAAAGTACTTTGGAAAGAACTTACATGGGTGAAAGAAACATCAACACTGAAATAATGTTCGCTGCAATATTATTAATAAAAGTTAGCTTGTCTTTTTTTCCTGCATAAAAGCTAAGCTAAAAAGCATATATTTCAAATGAAACTTTGTAGCTACAGATTCAGCGTATATTTTTCTTACCTGTAATTCCAACAAAGAAACTCAAACGTTCCATTTTTGATTTAGCAAAAAGAGATAGACAAGGCAAGGAAGATGAATTTATCATTTAAAAAAAAAAAAAAGACCATGATCTCTCCAAGAAAAAAGCGAATACAATATTTTATTCCTGCCAATAAAAAAAAATTATTTAGTCAATTAAAGTTGGTTACCCCAGGGACGGTTGACATTAATTCACGTCCACATCATGGCTTTTTAATTATTTGAGAAATGAAAATTTTTCAACGAGAGTAATGTAGGGGCATCTGATCATCAGGACAAATCGTGTACATTGAGAGAGAGATTGAGAATAAAGCAAATGAATGGGTGTCATCTGCAAATTAAATTGATAGTTGACGGTAAGTAGACGTTTGGTTCACAAATTTAAAATTATGATTCAGAATTATTCTTGATTTACGTGTATTTTTTGTGAAAAAATATTATAAAAAATCACGAATTATGATTCAAATCATGACACGAATACACTAACCAAACAATAATTAAGTGTGAATCACATGCTTTAACTTTTCATAAAGCTAAAAAGTTTCTAAAGAGGGTTACTCATTTTATTAATTTGTTTTATTTTTATTTTGTGTTTCTCCTTCTATCACATGTCATTTCACTTCCTTATAAGAATAAAGCATAGTATGGACCATTGTTTTTCCTCTTTATAACGACTTTGTCATACTCTAAAGCTTTGATAGGGAGCTTCGCAGCCTCTCCCATAAGGTTTTTTGTTGATCACGGTGTACCAGTGGCGTTGTTTCTGAGTTGTCAGGCTTTTTCCCAGTCTTATGGCAACTTAGCCATAGTAAGTTACTCTTTTATGGGATCCATCAAAGTCTGTCCTGTTCGAACACCTCGCATACATTTGTCTAATCAATACTCGACTGCGCAAGGTACTCAATTAGGACATAGATCAAATTTTCATCGTCAAGCCCTGAGGCTAGTCGGGCGGGGGCATCAACCTCAGCATTCTCCGACCTAGGGATCTTAAGGATCTGGTGGCTTTCGAATTGTTGGAGTAACTCGGCCACCTTCTTCTGGTACTTGACCATTTTTTCCACTGTAATCTTGTATGCGCCGATTACCTGGTTGACGACCCGCGTTGAGTCGCTATAAGCACGAAACCAGTCCGTGTTTAGTGCCCGTGCTAGGCTTCGACCCGCAATCAAGGCTTCATACTCAGCTTCATTGTTGGACGCCTGAAACTTAAACCTTAAGGCGTAACTTGCTCGGTAGCCATCCGATCCGACCAGCACTAGACCGAAGGGTCCGATTACCGTCGTTTCAAGTTGGACTTCTCTCGAGATCAACCCAATTAATGTCGTTCGATCGAAGTCATGACTCTTGACATTCTTGTAATTTGTAAAGTTCCCGGTTTACTTATATTCCAACAAGCACATGCAAGCTAAATGTCCCAAAGCAGAAAATTATTAAACTTACTTTTAGAGTGTGTAAGTATGGATTTTTATCTTTTATTCTTGATTAATGTTATTTTAATTAATATAGTTATTTGATTAAAAATGATATTAATCAAGAGTAAACGGTAAAAATCTAAACTCATACACTCAAAATGTATTTGTCTCTTTTTTCCTATGCACAAAGACACAAGTTCAAGCCCAAATAATATTCAGAGTTTTTTTATTTCGCTTGAATATTTGTAGAGTTATTACACTGATCTAGTGCTTCTTTTAAGTCTTTTTCTTTTTCTTTTCTTTTCTTTTTTTTTTTTTTTTTTTTGCTAATCGGTATTTCTTTCTTTTTAAGGTAGAAATTTCTTTTAAGTTTGCCGGTAAAAATTAACAAATCCAAGCTCTAGTTATAGCTAGGTTTCCTCTCATCATGTAAATATTGCAGTTTTTTTCACAAATACATGCTGTAATATTCAATGGCTTAGAATTAATAACTACCTCGCACTTAGGTTACTAATTTGACAAATAATTCATCTTATTATTATTCTTTTACGCGAAGTATTTTTTTCCACGAAAGTACATTTTGATCAAGTACGAACAAGTTCCCAAGCAGAACTCTCCATTCAAAGAAACTCCTTTGATAATGTAAAGTGGAGAGTACTTAAGAATTAAGAAGTAATTTAATTTACCAGAAAATGCGAATAAATTAGGGAACAAAATAGAAATGTTTTGCTAAAGTAACTACTATAGTCTCCAATAGTTCTTGAGTATCATTATGTATTTTTTAATTTGGTGTGATGAGTCTTTCTCGTTGCCGTCCTTCTTCCAATATTCCATCATGATGATGTGCTGATACATTCATCGATGGCTTTGGTCTTCTGTAAATTCCATACAACACAAGCTGTCCTATTCCTAGGACGAACCCAATTCCATTTGGTACCTACATTGACATATATATATATATATATATATATATATATACATACATGTGTGTGTGTGTGTGTGTGTGTGTTTGTGTAGCACCACAGAAAACCAAATCATCATCATGATTTAGCTAGCTTTACATATATTGTTTGTTTTATGTACAACACATTATTATTGATTCATACACAACTAATTTTAAGTTATAGAAACTAAGGGGCTGCTCGGCAGCCCCTTTCTTGAGTCAAAAATTCAGAAAAAGCAACTCGAGTTATAAATTTATTTAAGTTTATGTTCTTTTAAGTTTGAACTCGAGTTTGGGACTAAAACTCGAGTTGTTGTTCTTTTGGAGTGTAACTTAAGTGTAGTTTTTGAGTTGAATTTGGGTTATAACTTGAGTTGAAGTTGTAACTTGAATAAAGTTGAGTAAAGTTTAATAAAGTTGAAACTTAAAAGAACGTGAACTTGAATAAAGTTGGAACTCAAGTTGTCTTTTTTTGAGTTTTTTGGACAAAAGAACATGCCCAGTTTCCTCTTCAACTCGAGTTCCAAAACTCGAACTCAAATTAATGTACAGTATTTTTTCTATTCTTAAAAATATTATAACTTTTTCGTTTTAATTCTGATTGAGATGATTTTTTTTCTATGCGTTGACAACGAAAAGATGAATAAAACCTTACCCATATACTCTATTAAAATTTTTCATCAGCATTGAGTTTTTATTAAAATACTATATAAATACAAATTCAAGTTTTGACTCACTCAAACACAAACTCAAAAAGATTCTTATCTCAAACCATAACTCAAATGTACACAACTAAACACAAACTCAAGTTACAACTTCAACTCAAGTTATAACTCAAATTCAACTCAAAATCTACACTCAAGTCACCTAATTCAAAAAAGGGCAAAAGAGCAGTCCCTAAGTAATTTTTAGCGCCTTCAATTAAAAATTTTGGTACACTACATAGAAAGTATGTTAAAAAGTTATATAGAAAGTGATTGATAAGGAAACCATAAAAATGTTGTACTAGTACCGCGGTTTTTATCTTCTTGCTATGATTAATATCATAAAAGTTTCAAGGTGTAAAAAGTATGCGATAATTAATTATCAATTAGCAAAAGTATCGTCGTTAGAGAGATATATGCAATTGTTACGTTTTCCCTTTCCTGTGATTATGGTATAATATATTACAGTGATTGATAATGCAGCTATATATATGAGCTTATTAAAATAAACAAATTAAAAAATTTTAAAAAAAAAGACATGAGCTTACCGCCAAGAAGTAATCACGTACAAGCAACGCATAAAAAGTCCAAATTCCTCCGTTAAGGAAAAAGAAAAACGACAGGAAGAAAGGCATGTATTCCACGCTTTTGGTAGTTACCACCGTTTTCTGCGCAGACAATCATGGGATAAATTATATAAATATATAACCATATGTATATATGCATGTATATATATATGTAATTATGAAAACAAAAACATAACGTTAATTTTACTTTAATTATATATTCATGATTAAACAGTAATTTATAAAGTTATTAAATGGCTAAATAATATGTGCTATCCTTCGCGATATATTTTATTTCTTCGTACCCTATTTCTTCGTACCCTACTGCAAAATTTCTCCCAAAAAAAAAAAATTGTGATGATGAGCAAATATATAGTGGGGTTTAAATTAGCTGAGGAACATCACAGGACATTGGTCCCACGTCCGAACAGCTAATGAACGCATGATGATTTAGGTGGGTCAGTCTGACGAGCGTTCATCAATAAATATATATATATATATATAAATATCTTATATATATAGATAAGTGATAACTATATATATACATATATATTATTATATGTGTGTGTTGAAGAAAAATCAATTGTAGTATATATAAAAGCATCCAACTGTTCATATGGGGAACCTGAGTTTGAATTAGTGGCCCTTCACCAACACGAAAAGAAAAGGTTTACATGACTAAAGCAACTTGGAAATTAATGGATGATTAGTGATAATCATGTTGAGTTCTTAAAGGGCTAAAAACATATATATATATATATATATATATATATATATATATATATATATATTCAACACGATCTCAACCCAATCCATTTGATAAAGAAGGAGAATATAATATGATATATATACATATACATATATATATACACATATACTTGTTCTGACCGAGAACAAATAAACAAAGAATTTTGTCTACTTTCTTACAATGGCAGCTAGAGGCGATACATACATGATAATATTTAGGCCTGCACCAAGAAACCCTAATGCATCAATACGTGTCTCTCCTTGCAGAGCTAATTGGGTTACTAAAATGGCTGCCACAAAAAATCCCACATCCAATATGCCCACAAGGATAGCAGTTTTCGCCTGAAATATATATGAAACTCTCATTTTTGTGAACAAAATGGTACTAAAAAAGAGATCATCATAATTGTTGACCTTATTAGTAATTTACTAATGACTATGTTCATAATCACATATTAATTAACAATACGAAATGAAGAATATTGTAGTAAGTACCCTCATCTTTAATGGGGCATACAGAAGAAACAAAGCGACATAGATGGTCTCAACGACGATTCCGAAACCATTTATGGTGGCAACAAGATATTCTCCAGGCTTTGTGATCCCATAGTAAGTCCATAAGGATGTGCTCAACACCGTACAAATGTAAGGAAGGCTATCAAAGTCCTCCGTCGAGCGGCGCTTTACAATTCTCCAAAATGTCTTTCTGCATATATATATATATATATATATAATATGATCACACCATTTTATAGATCACAAGAAAATTTGGTCAGATTTGATGACTAAATAGGGAAGTTATGATGACCAAATTAATAGAGCTTTTGAAACTTAATTTGAACAGAACTTACACTGGGGAGAGAAACATTAACACTGAGATAATGTTGCCTGCAGCAATAATAAGAAAGGTTAATCATTATAGTGTCTTTTCTGCATGAAAGCTATAAATGCTAGAGAAATCATATACTCCAAATGAAGCTTTGTAGCTAAAGATTGAGCAAATATTTTCTCACCTATAACCCCAACGAAGAAACTGAAATCTTCCATTTTAAGTAAAGTGAAAGAGATATACAAAAGGCAAGGAAGATGGGATATGTTTAATTTCTGCTTTTATGTTTGAGTTTTGGGGGGACTACTTTGAAGTAGTAGGCTTGCAAGTTATGTGGTGGAAGAGGAAAGAAATAGTCTTTTTCTGGGTGGTTCCCAAGGTCTCTCTAATTTGTTTAATATCTTTTAAACCATATGTCTCCTTAAATTTTTGAAAATTATATTATAAATGGATTTATTTACGATTTAAATTAGTCGGAGTTTAATAAAACAGGTGTAACGATTCCGAATTAGACTGATATTCAAATCAGATAGATGTGATTAAATAGCGCCATAAGGTAAGATGAGGTGCCCCACCATATATCATATAGTTTTTTTTTTTTTTTTTTTTTTTTTTAAAAGGAAAAGAGGGGGCCCCCCCCATTTTATATTTTTTTTTTTTTTTTTTTTTTTTTTTTTTTTTTTTCTGTGGCAAGTTATAGGCCATGTTTGAAATTGATCCTGTTTTTTTACGTTTTTTGAGAAAAAAATGAAAACATTTTCAAAACGGCGTTTGGCGCAATAAAGACACAAAATAGAAATGAAAATGATTTTTTGGTTTAGTATAAAATGAGAGAGAAATGAAAAACGACTTTTAGTCGTTTTTCATTTTTTTTTTTGTTTTCTCCTCTTTCGAGCTGAGAGAGAAAGAAATACATTAATGGGTTTTTTTACAGTAAAAATAATCTCTTGATAAAATTACCAAACGCATTTTCAAAAATGATTTATGTCTGAGATTGAAATCGTTTTCATTTTCATTTTCATACAAAAAATAAAGTCATTTTAGAACAAGTTCCAAACGCACCCATAATTTCTTGAGATGTTAATCCCAGTTGTCCCCAAAAGTAGTGGTCTATATATAGTTGGCACCATTTTGCTTTTGTCTTGTCCTTACAAAGAACGGAAGGGGAGAAAAAAGAAAAAAAAATAGCTAATACAATTATCTGATGATGCGCTCTTATGATCTAGTGACCATATGTATTTTACTTTTTTTTTCTTAGGAAGATACTTATTAAATACAAAAAGAAAGAAGTATGGATCATGTGACTGAATTAGCAATTAATTACTAGGCACAATTTATTGTTTTGTGTTGACGCGTACTTATGTTGATCTACAAAGAAGAGTGAAAGGGGTTTATATATGGTGGAAGATTATTTTGCTCCCTTGATAGAAACTGTGTTTTAATTATTGAACTAATTTTTTAACTGTGTAATTTATAATTATAAGAACAATTTTGTGTTATGTACTGTAAATTTTTAATGCGGACATACACATGAGATTAACTACTAAAATTAATCCAACAGTTAAAAATAACAATTCTTATAAATTAGATATAATCATACTTTTACATTTGTCTTTTTTTTTTTTTTAGCGAATGTGGCGTGCAAAGTGCACAATCTTATAGAGGTTTAGGGCATAAAGAAAGAAAAAAAAAAGAAATTGGATATATATCTGTGTATATATACAAGTGTTTAATCGATCCCTGGCCTACATTGTATTATTCATGTTTTCTTCAGTCGTAACATATTGTTCAGAATAATCTACATTCCAAGATCTTCATGATCAATTTCTTTTGTCCTTTCTGCATATTATATGAATATATACACATTAATGAATGATTTTTATAACTTAAAAACTTTCCGTGATCATTCGAATTGTGTGATAATAAAGCGAGTTCATATTCTAGTTATATCCAGATGAATTGCAAACGTACTCGATCGTATAATATAATAGCCAATTCATGATCAATTTATTAAAGGAAAAAAAAAAAAAACAACAGAGAGAGAGAGAATAGCTAAGACCAATAAAGAAATTAATTGAATAAAAAATAAAAACCATTATCTCTTCAGGAAAAAGAAGAATATAATATTTTATTACTGCCAATACATATGACAACTTAATGTTGAGTAGCAATATTACAAATAATAATATTAGTGCGTCTTTTCATGTAATGGGCCCAAAAAAAAAAAAAAAAAAAAAAAAAAAAACTTTAGTAAATTAAAGTCTTGTTGACCTTAATTCACGTTTTACGTATCATGGCTTTTAAATTATATGAGAAATGAAAATTTTCTACAACAGAATTATTGTTTCTGTTCATGTCATGTGGGGCATATGATGGGGACCAATCATATTGAGAGAAGCTTTTGAAAAAAAAAAAAAAAAAAATCTTATTGAGAGAGAGAGAATAAAAGAAAGGAATGGATGTCATCAACAAATTAAAATGATAATCGAGTGTGAATCACATGCTTCAAAATTTTACAAAGCTCCCACTTGTCAACTTGTAAATTGAAATACTATCAATTAATAATTAGTATAGTAGGTCCCACTATGCCTTATGCTAGTTTTCTTGATGAAAATGCCTTATGGTAATTAGTCTATGATGTTTAGTACTAATATATTTTGATTGGTTTGTTTAGCGTTTATCTCGTCAACTTTTAGCTAGTTGATCATAAGTTTTTCTTTCAAACTTTGAAGTGTTGGAGAATTGTTTCTGAATCTAATGCAAACTGTAGAGTTTTCCCAAATTGATTGAGGGTGTTTAAAGCACAGAAAGAAGCGTCATCTTACGTGTGATATAACACGATTCGCTACTATCTTATAACTTTAATTTTTACTTTCGAACGAGCTAAACATGTTATGTGTATAAGGGTTCATCAATTTAAAGACACTCTACGATAGTTTATCAAGTTAAAAGGAGTAATTATCAAAATTAAAAATAAGTGAAAACGTGTCAATTGTGAAAAACTCAGGGGCAATTGCATTCTTCCTCTAAATAAAGCAAGCATGTCTTTTGCACTATTTTGTAATTATCATTTTTGCTAAAAAGTGTAGAATAGGGTAGTAAGGTAGGTAGTAAAGAGAATATTGTATAATTTATCTTTAAAAGTTGTTATTGCTCGAGTAAAATAAAATGCAGAAAGTAAATGAACACACAATATGATATCGCAGTTCGATGCGCACACCTACTCTGTGGGGCCACGCCCAGACAGTAAACAGTTTCACTATGATTTAAGAATTACAACCTTGACGGACTTATTCACTCAATGACTTCCTCCTAGACTATGACGCCGTCCTAGACTATGACGCCGTTGTGATGAACTCTCACAATGACACTAGTTAGTGTGTACCACACGTCTTCATCTTTAACTGCTGAACTCCCTTCAGTTGTTCATACTTTCAATGAGAAAAAACATAAACTACAGATTGTTCTCCTTAAGCACTGATTCTCTATCACAAGACTTTTTTCTGTAGTCAACCCCCCTTTTCCTGCAGAGCCACTTCCCATATAAACTCATTCCACGTATCTCATTTTTCAACTTTTGAACCTATATTCAGTTACCAAAAAATCCTCCTCAGCTGTATCTGCAACATCTAATATTCTCTTAGCCATCTCCACGTCAATGCCTTATCTTTCATTATAGCAAGTTATCTTTGACTTTTCTTTGACCAAGTCAAATTTCAAGTTTCAATTCTCATGTGCAGCTCAAGCTTAATTGTGTAGTTCACGTGAATACATATATATATATATATATATATATATATATATATATATATGCCATTCAACTTTCCTAACAATAATCGGATGAAGCCAAGAATTCAAATCCGAAAATCACTTGATCTTCATGCAAGCTTTATCTCCTATTTAAATTCAAATAACCAATGTCTTATCTTCTTTTGACCAATGTTTTATCCTTATCTCTCCAAATCTCAACTCAACAAAATCTGCAACTTTAACTTCAAATCTGATTCTGAATCTTCTTCTGCAATACAAAATCTTCTTGAACATGTTTTTTAAATTTTTACAAGATTACCAATAAATTGCCAACTAATAAAAATACATAACAAAAGTGTATGAGTCTGAATTTTTATTATTCATTCTTAATTAATACCTTTTTATTAGTATAGTAATTATATGTCTAAAGATTATTAATTAAAAGTAAAGAATAGAAATTCTAACTCATACACTTTTAAAAAGTATTTATTTTCTTGTCCTAATAGTAAATCTTGATCTTATTATGCTTGCCAATTTACCAGACTTTGAATTTGCATTTTGGTCTCGGATCATAGAAGCTTAAGATACAATAATGTTTTACCTATGTTCGGATAAGGTATTTGGGACTTGCAATGATCATTGTTATCATTAAATGATAGACCTTTTGTCACTACTAAATTAACAACATGCAAGGTCTAATAAACGATGCATCAAAAAACTTAAAAAAACTGTGGAAGAGAAAAAAAAAAAAAAAAAAAAAAAAAAAAAAAAAAAAAAAGAAAGAATCAGAGGTTTATTTTTTTCGAGAGTTTGTCGGCACCACTAGAGAGCACCTCCATACTTGTCTTGTTAACATGTGGTGCTTAGTTCATATAAGTCGAGAGAGGTGTCACTTTATTAATCACATGTTAAATGCCCATGGAACTTAGCTTTGAATATTGTTCACTATTCATACGAATCAGATCAACTTCTAAAATGTGATTATACCATAAGAATAAGAACACGACTAGACCCGATTATGAAAAACAAAAATGAGGGAGATGAAATAGTAGTAAATTTTTTAATTTCTTTACATTAAGAATTATATGATAGATTTATAAAAATAAAAATATAAAAAAAAAAACCACCCTACTGACACTTTTCAAATTTGAACCAACAAATCTTCATCTATTCCTCTTAAATTTATACCATCAAATATAAAAATTTGATACATGCAATACTGATGGGCAATTCATACTATAGAAGTTTCATCTTGATAAAAGCAGTGGCAAACAGTAGATTTACCAGAATTACGTGGTTCTTGCAGCCAAGAAGGCCTATGCAATCCACGAGAAAGTGTGTTTTGCCATGAGTTCAATCATAAAAAGAGGAGGAAAAGGTAGTACTCATCAAGGTAAACTACACAAAAGACACCAACATAGGTTTGAAATTTTGATCTGTGGGGGAGTATGTTCTTTTCTCAAACTTGAGTTATGAACTTGAGTTTAGTATGTGAGAGAAAACACTGTAGTAAAAAAATTAAATTTGAATTTTTGTAAGAGAAAATACTGTAACAAAAAATTTGAGTTGTAATTTAAATTAGGTAAAAGAACGTGCCCTAAAATATTTAAAAGCGGTACAAATATGCCTCAAAAGTAGGCTTCCTTAAAATAAAAATAAATAAACAAATATCCTTCTTATTGCATCAAAGGGCCAAATAACATTATGTCACTAGGGGGAGCAAATGATGCAAGCTTTAGCCTTCAACAGTTCCTATTTTGAGACTATTATTAATTAAGCTATGGTTTTGCAACTCATTTTCTCATAGATCCCAATCTCCTATCTCATACATTACGAAGTAGTTATTCCTGATCCACAGTTCCAACACTAAGGAAAAGAGGGAAAAAAGAAGAGAGGATGAAAATGATGAGAGAATCTCGAAACGGGCATTGCGACCGTGTTCTCTTATAACCGAGATTTTGCTTGCTCCAACGGGGCACTCTGCAAGAGAAAAGTGGAAGACGTAGTTAGATATGGTTTTTAGACAAGTGACATATCAGTTACAGAAATTTATGTATCTCGAAAGCATGGAAAATATTCATAACAAGTCACTAATAAACTTGCACATCCATTGGTGAAATCTAGTAGTGAGGCCCCACTATAAGTAGAGTCGTAAACACAGAGATCCCAAGTTCATCTCAATAGACGAGCTTCAGACTTTTCAACTAACGAGGCGTATGAATTGTCTCACTAATGTTTGAGGGGTTTAAAAGAAAGTTTAAGTCTTACAAGAGGAGCACCCTTTGCAGCTCTTTCGGCCAAATATGCGCAAGGCTTGAAGAAGTCTCCGTAAGTCTTGGACCATTCCTCCAATCTTGAACAGATGTATTTTGATCCAAGAGAATCAGCCCAGAATAGAAGACCACCCCTGATCAAATGGCACAGGATATGTCAAAAACGATGGAGTTTAGAAGAATGTATGTCTGATCAAGTATGACTACGTTTACAAACCTGTAAGGCGGGAAACCCATGCCCATGACAGAAGCAATATCAAGGTCAGCTGCTTTGACCGCAATTCCTTCAGCAAGGACACGGCACGCCTCATTCACCACAGGAAAGAATATCATCTCCACGATATCCTTCTCTGGCAACTTCACTAGCTGTATCCAGGTTCAATGCCACAATAAAGTATGTTAGTGAGGCAGCAAAAGAGATATATAGTTTGCTTGAGACGAAAGCAAGAAAGGGAGAGCGCGCGACCTTAGGGTCAATTGCAACACCAGACATGCTCCTTGCCTTCTCAATATATTTTTTCAATTCAGGATCCGGGTTGGCCTTGCGTTTGTCACCGTAAGCATAGAATCCTTTCTTAGTGGATTCACCTAAAATTATAAACAATTAAACACTTGAAAAGATCTATCAAGTTGAACCGATTTTAGTCCACAAGAAAATGTGTAGCCACCCACAATTCCATGAAAACGACTCACCTGCTCTCCCATCCTCCTGCATAAGTGGTATAAGCATGGACTTATATGTTCTCTCCGGGAAATGCTCAATAAATTGAATGCCAGTCGCAATTCCCACGCCAAAACCAACCAGATCGGCCAATCTGCATGGGAAAAGACAACATGATAACTATATTACATATACTCTGAATGATAAAATCCTTTAAATTTTCTATTTAAGAATTAATAACCTGAAGGGGCCCATTGGCATTCCGAATTTGGTGATCACCCTATCAATGTGGTAGACATCTGCACCATGTTCAACAAGCAAAAGACCTGCTTGTGTGTAAGGGAAGAACATCCTGTTGACGGCAAAGCCTGTGCAGTTTCCAACCACAACTGGGGTTTTCTTTATCTTCTTTCCAACATCTAGCAAGTCAACTATAATTTGAGGAGATGTCTTATTAGTACGGATGATTTCCAAAAGTGGCATGACATGTGCAGGGCTGCATCAAAAATATGACTTGGCGGTTAAGCTAGCAATCGAGGAAGAAGAAAAGTAGAAGGGAGCTTTAAACCAAATATTACCTAAAGAAATGGGCTCCAATAATCCGGTCCTGGGACTTTGTCTTCTTTCCAATCAGGTTCAAGTCAATTGTGGAAGTGTTGCTGGCAAGTATGCAATGTGGTGGGCAGTATTTTTCAAGATCAGCGAAAATTTGTTGCTTCAAAGAGACATTCTCAATAACAGCCTGTTTCAAGAGTCAAAACCCAGAAAAGGTTAAAATGGAAATAATACGCAATGCCAAAGGTAAAACGAACAGACATGATTTCATAATCACCTCGATGACCATGTCCACGTCCTTAAAGCTCTCATAGTCGAGCACACCCTTAAGAAGAGAAATGGTTTTGTCAAACTTTTCTTGTGTCATTTTCCCTTTCTTAACACGGCTTTGCAGATTAGCTGGATGATAAGTAGTGTAAAATAAGAACAAGTACGTCAACACGAGAACTAACTGCCACTTTGGGTTATAAGATACCGAGCAATAAAATACCATAATACTACTCAATAGCTTGTTTTCCCTTACCACCAGAATGATATAACTCGAACATTTACATATTTTAAACGATTATAAAATGACATGGATTCCTATCCTTACCTCTGACTCTACCAATCCCAGCTTGCAAAAACTTATCATTCACTTCTTTCAAAATCACAGGATAATTGCTAAGAATCAATGCAGTAGCTATTCCGGAGCCCATTAATCCTCCACCTAGTACAGCGACCTTTTTCACTTGTCTTGGCACCAATCCAAGGTCAGTAACCCCAGGAACCTGTTCACAGTCATGAAAATGGAAAGGATCAGCAAAATGATCGTTAAGGATGGTAATACCACAGACCCATAAGATCAAATCGATATGCAACTCTGAGACACAGTGAATAGTCATTACTCATCAATAGTAAAGTGTTATAATCTTTTCCGTTATAATAGAGACTGGGCTAAGATACTCAGATAGTGATAATAATCCTGCATTTAAATCAATATTGGGCCATTACTTAAAAATACCTTCTGTTATCAAGGATTATTAAACTGGCACTATAAAATTTTCAACTTAAAGCAACTTAAAAGTTAGCAACCAAGATTTCCCCAAATACTCAGCAACACACGGCCATGAAATTGGGTTTCTGACACAGACACTATCAGAGTATTCCAATTTCAATTAGTTAGAACAACTCAAAGCTACCTGGATCTCCCATTGTATAACCAAATTTTAATCAAACATGTCATAAAAATTAACTCTACTTTCCAAAAAAAAAAAATCCTTATTTCTTGACCACTCAACCTGGTTTTGACTAAACAGAAACCAATGCTCAAGACAATCTCATTTGTAAATTGAAGTCAAATTACAAGTTTAAAATCCTCAATCAAATTTTGAAAACAAAACCATAATTTCGAAGCTAAAAACTGGATATCAAACCCTTGTTGTTCCCCGTTGAGCAAAGAAGACATGGACTAAGCTCTTGCAAGTATCAGAATGCAGAAGTCCTTGAAAAGCTTCAGCTTCCTGTCAATATTGGATTACAGCAAACCGTCTCAGGATTGAGTTGACTACAATTTGAAAGGAAGAAGATGAAGATTTAGAAAGATAAGAACCTTCCAAAGTCCTGCCCTGGGACCCGAAACTATACCCTCTTCAATCACATCAATGCAAACCAATGGATGTTTGAGATTTGGAGCCTGCTTCCGGACCTGTGCTCTTGCAAACTTTAGTATTTCCCTTGCTTCCCCGAGGGATTCCAACTTGTTAGCCTTGTGAAGACTAGCAACCCAAGGTCTTCTACGCTCCACGATATCCAGGGCCCATTGGCGCGCTGTGCTTACCAACTCATTAGGTGCTACGAGAGCATCCACAAGGCCCAAACTAAGAGCTTCATCCCCTTTAACTGGCTTTGATGTCTATATAAACAAATTTAGGGAAGTATTTTGATTAAAACTTAGGTAGATGCCGTGCCAAAATCAACTTAAGGAAAGTTACAAGACCAAGGAGAACAAAGGAATAGTTGCGACATACCAACATCATTTCAAGCGACTTTGTGAGACCGACAAGTCGTGGCAGCCGCTGTGTTCCTGAGCCAATTGAGGAGCATTAGATTGACATAAGGAAAGGGAGGAGACTATTTACCAACACGTTCGTTCTAATTTCCAGTGATGATATTATGCAAAAAAAAAAAAAAAATTAAGTTAAACCGACAAGAGTTTCATCAGAAACGATAGGAATTATCAGTTAAGACCAGAGATAGTAATCTAGCCAGTAAGCATAAAAGACTGAGAATTTGTGACCATCCGTAATTGGGAAAAGGTTATAGGATCTAAAATACATTATTATTTAGTAGCCAAATTAATGATAATGCCATCACAGACCTACTTATGTTTCAGCTTTTCAACAAAAATGTGTTAAAAAAACAACATACTAATTCCATTAACATAAAGTATTTGATACCTCCAAATCCGGGAATTATTCCAAGCTGAAGTTCAGGCAAGCCTAGTTGCACAGTAGGAGTTGAAATACGTGCATGGCATGCCTGAAATAGCAAATAAAATAGAAGAATCAATAGACCTTACAGCAAAATTTATATGCCTAAAACATTCTTTAACTGTTAAAGAAATTGCAAGACATACCATTGCAACCTCCAGTCCTCCACCTAATGCAAGGCCATCAATGGCAGCAACCGAAGGCTTCCTTGCGGCTGAAAAATAAAGCAAGAAGTTAACAAAACAGCTCAGTCCGGGTGCTTCAAAAGAAAACTAAATTAAAATACAATAAAGTACCTTCTAAAGTGTCGGTGACAAGCTCCACTGAAATAAAACCAGGCCTTGCATGCTCGGCTACAAAATATCAAAGAACTCAGTCAAATATAAGCAAATGCATATACCAAAATGACTTTGCAGGGGGAAAAGGTCAACTTACCCTGTTGTCCCCCTTGCAGACCACCGAAAGCACTTATATCAAAGCCACCAGAAAATTTGCCCTTGGCACCTGCTCCAGTAATATGGGACATTAGCTTCATATCTTAAACACCAAGCCAGTATGTAAAATGCTGGGAATTATGTACAGCTCGGTATACTAACCCGTGATAACGATTGCCCTTACATCGTTTCTTCGTAAGGCTTCCTCGTAATTTGCTTTTAAGCCATATAACACTGAGAGAGGATATCATTATATCACAAAACAAGATGATCATTTTCTAAGAAATAATAACTACAATAAATTCTTCAAAATCACAGTTCTCACAACCGAGAACACTAAAGATATTGCCGAGGGCACCCAGAACAAATTCAAGTAACATGTCAAAGCCATTGGATTGCTTGCATACATGTTCTGTAAGTCTATATTTTTTATTCCCATTGATCCTTAAGTCTGGGTAGTGCTTGAAATCAAAGATATTGAAACAATTTTCCAATTCACAAGATAAATGCCATTGGAGTTCAACCAAGTTAACGGAATACATTAAGCCAAGGAGAATAATTTTGAAACCATTGTTATAACTCATTGACTGAGAAATCTAATTCCCTCACAAACTGGTAAATAAAGATCGCAAACTTGTACTAAGAGCTTGTTTGGTTGGAGGGAAAAGCAAAAGGAGGATCAGTGTGAAGGATTTTGGGACCATGCTTGTTTGGCAAGCGGGAATGGAATGGGCGAGTAATTTAAAATCCTTCGAAGAACCACAATTTTAATCTCTGCCAATATAAATGGAGGAATTATAAGAGGAAACACAAAGCAAACAAAATAAGAAAAAAAAAAAATCCTCACCGTCTTCTCTATATACCTTTTTTTTTTGTCCTGTTTTTTCCCTCTTACCAAAGATAACCTAAAGCTAGTTTTGCGTGGATCACAAACAAAATCAAGCATAGGAAACGTTGTGCAACTCTAAGAACTTAAAACCATAATTGAACAAAAATAAATGAATTCTGAATGACACCAGTGGACTTGGTAAATTAAAATTTATCAAAACAATTCCATTGATATTTGCCAAAAAAAAAAAAAATCACTTTCAATTTATAGGGACCAAATACTTCTTATTTGTGTCGAGCCATCATTTAAAAATCCAATCTTTTCAACAAAACATCAACAAACGAGAGAAAATCCAAAACCCCATCAAAGCAAAACACATAATTGAGCCAAGAAACGAAACGGGCACGTGCCAAATCATGTAAATAACAAGAAGATAGATCTAAAAGAAAAATTGAATCATATCATATCAAATCATGATTTAAAAAAAAAAAAAAGAATACCATCAAAAGAGAGGGAATTGACGGGAGGGTTGATGATGGTGATCAGAGCCACCCCATCAGCTCCCACTTCCATCACAGTCCGACCCTTTGCGTTGCTCCCCATTCTACTCTCTCTCTCTCTCTCTCTCTCTCTCTCTCTCTCTCTCTAAAAATATGTGTCGTCGTTAAACAAAGGAAGGGTCTTTCAAATGTTTGTTGGGTGGGTCTGTTGGGTTTTAATTAAAGTTTGTAGCCGTGGGGGGGTGGGAGTTGTGTCGTGCCCGATTTCACATTGATATGACGTTGAAGACGTTTTCGGAAAGTTAAGAAAAGCCCAAGCTAAGCTTGGCAGGTTCCGGATTTTTTTCTGAGTAATGTTTGAGGCGATAATATTTTCCACCACTCGCACTTCTGGAGAGTGGTCTTCAATCTCTTATGAAATTATGATTTACGTAAATAGTCTCCATATTTTACCCCAATTTCACTTTGGTCAAATGTCTTACTTAAAAGTGTGTTTGGTTTAAGGATTCGTGTCATGATTTAAATCATAGTTCGTGGCTCGCTATAGCATTTTTTCTCACAAAAAACACGCGTAAATTGAGTATAATTCTGAATCATGAGTCTGAATCCATCAATCAAACGTCCTCTTAGTCTTTAAGTTATCAGTTTGTTTTAATTTTAATCCTTTGTTAGTTAGATGTTAAAAAAAAACAAAAAATATATGATGATTTATAATAGTGTTACTTTTCATCGAGATTGCCAGCATAGTTTGTGTTCTATATGTATTAGTGCATCAAGTATATATTTTAGGATGTATATGTCTAAATTTTTATCACTTATTTTTAATTAATATTTTTTTAATTAAATACTTTAGTTAAAATGGTACTAATTAAAAATAAAGTGTAAAAATTCATATCCATGCCTTAGATAAGTTTAGTAATTTTCTCTATATTTTATCATCATTTTAACACTTAACAGCTAGAAATGATTAAAACTTAAACTCAATAATGAATTAGAGTTTGATACATTTTTAAGGATTATGAGCTACGGTGAGATTGAGAGTAAAATTTGAGAATTATGATGTATCATGTATCTTCAATGAGACTATCTATAAATGCGTTTTTACGAGCATTTAGATACAAGCATCTCTAGGGAGTATCAAATTAGTGCCGATATTAAATTTTTAAATTTGAACGAAAAATCACTTTATAATGTGTATTTATTGTCAAATTTATCATATAAATATTTAATTGTTATTAGTTGAGATATTGACTTTTTTTCATTCAATCATTACAACATTATTATGTTTAAGTAAGTTTTAAATTATAAATTCATTTTCAAGTTCTAAAAATTAATAATTATAATAAAAAAATTAGTATTTTAAATAGCATTATACATCGGTAATAGCAGAGTTATTAAGGACTGAGGGGGGCAACACTAGCCACTATCTAAAAATTAGCACGTTGAAATTTTATTCACATTTTTTTGTCGACTAGTTGAAAACACGTTATTAGCGTGTGAGATTCTGTAAATAATTTAATAATGTTCTATATCTTTAAGTTATTGTGAAGTAATTGTTTAAATTTTGATTTTAATTAGTTCATGTCTATTACAAAAATAGAATGTTAATACTTCCATAAACATATTATTTTTAGCAAGGATTTATTAATATTTATTAGAATATATTTTGCTGAGTTTTGTAATAATAAAGTAGTTTTACTTTTACGCCCTCTGCCTAGCATAGTGAGCTAGAGAATGATGCACCATATTTGTTATGACTATTATATAAAAATATTTTGTCATTTCTTAGAAATTATCGAGAATGAAATCCATTTTCTTCTTCTCCATTTTTCTGTTGAATTTCTTATATGGTATTAGAGTGTACCTTCGTTGTTCCTATCATCTCTGTTCATCTTCTTCTTTCTTGATGACGAAGGGTGGGGGTGGTACTGCCTATCAGATTGTTGTCGGCTTCTCTAGCTCAACCCCAATTAATGACTCTAGCAGCCCTTATTTCCTCCATAATGGAGACAACCCCAGTCTCGTCCTTATTTCTCACCCTCCCACTAGATCGAATTACAATACCTGGAGTCGGGCAATCTTGATGGCTCTTATTGCGAAGAATAAAGTCAAATTTGTCGATGGATGTTTGTCGCGTCCAGCAATTGATGATCTCTTTTTCACTGCTTAGAATCGATGCAACAAGATGGTTACATCTTGGCTTCTCAACACTATAAGTAAAGAAATAGCAGATAGCCTCTTGTACTTTGATGATGCTTCAGCTGTTTTGGTCGATTTGTATGAGTGTTTTCATTAGAATAATGGCCCTCGAATTTTTCAAATTAAGAAACAACTTGTCGCTCTTAGTCAGGGAGATTATTTGGGATGACAATACACGATTCACTTGGGTTTATCTTCTACGTGCAAAGTCAGATGTCCTAACGGTTTTTCTTGAATTTTTTAATCTCATCCAAACACAATTTGGTGTCACAATTAAGTCAGTCTTGTCCAGTAATGCAACAAAACTTGCTTTTTTTAAGTTTTTCCGTAAAAAAATGACTCATTTCATATCATTATTGTGTCAATAAGCCTGAACAAAATTCAGTTGTGGAAAGAAAACACCAACACATTTTGAATGTCTCTCAGGCTTTGTACTTTCAATCCAATGTACCTCTAGTCTACTGGGGGGATTGCATTCTCACCTTTGTTTATCTCATCAATAGAATTCTCACTCCCTTATTGTCAAGCAAAACTCCCTTTGAATTGCTTTGGCACAAAAAACCCACTTATTCTCACTTGCAGTTTTTGGTTGCTTGTGTTATAGATCCACATTAGATTGACACAATCACAAATTTTCTCCTCGTGCTAACCCTGCTACCTTTCTTGGTTATCCACCTGGTTATAAGGATTACAAGTTACTTGACTTGAACACCAATAATGTCTACATTTCCCGAGATATTGTTTTTCATGAACACAATTTTCCTTTTAAGTCACAACCATTTCCCTGATATTTTCACTCAAACTGTATTGCCTCATCCCCCCAATCTTCCTTGCCACATCTATCATCCCCCTCCCCATCATCTTCCACTTCTTCGTGTCCCACTCGCACTACCAAAGCCCCATCATAATTATTAGATTATCATTGTTTTTCCAACACCATTCCTTCTTCCTCATCCACTCCTTATCCTCTGTCTAACATTCTTAATTATGCTCGCTTATGCTCATCCCATTGTAATTTCGTGTGTGCCATTTCCTCCCATATGGAACCAACAACCTATGCCCAGGCTGTTGTCTTTCCTGAGTGGTAAGAAGCAATTGCTGCCGAGTTAGCAGCTCTAGAAAGTAATGGTACATGGTCCTTGGCCACTCTACCTCCGGGAAACCGTGTTGTGGGTTGCAAGTGGATATACAAGATTAAATATAAGGTGGATGGCTCTATCGACCGTTACAAGGCTCGTCTCGTGGCTAAAGAATACACTCAACAAGAGGGTATCGATTACTTGGATAGTTTCTCCCATATTACTAAGTTGGTAACTGTGAAAACATTGCTTGCTTTGGCTGCCATTCATTGTTGACACTTGGCCTAACTTGATGTGAATAATGTTTTTTTGCACGGTGACTTATCTGAAGAGGTTTACATGACCTTACCTCCTGATTTTCACCGTTAAAGGGAGCATATTGTTGGTCTTCGAATCGAATCTGGATGCGGAAGCGCGGTGGTGCGGGGAAGAGAATCGTGTATAACAAAAATTTTCATAAAACCTTTGAGATACTCTATAGATTATATTAATTTATGCACGAATAAATTAATCTCATTAATTCATTTATTAAGAACTCAATTAGGAAAAATACCTAGAAGCTGACTCGGATGATAACTTGAGTTCTTTGACCACGAACAGTCCTTGCTCCAATATTTGTATTTAGAAAACTAATGTCTTCCACATCAATTCCTAGAATCCACGAAGACGTGTGTGTGGGCACACATGAGACAAAACGGGTTACAATAAACACTCAAATTTCCACAAACACCAACGCATGCACGATGTGGAATTTTTGGAGAAAATTTTTTTCCTTCCTTTCTCTCTTGAGAATTTCGGCCAGCCTTAACTCTTAGGGCATAAATTGTTTTCAAAAATTGTGTTCACAATTTTCTATCATTCTCGTATTTAAAGAGTAGAAGTCAAACTTCAAAAAGGAATCAAATCTCTATCTCTAAGATAAAGCTTGTTAATTATATCATGTTTGAATTTGAAACAAAATCTCCTCTTATCCTTATCCATTATGGCCAGCCACCTTAGGGGATTTTCATCCCTGTGTGGCGCCAATTTGCAGATAGGGAAGGAAGAGAAAATCATCCGTTATCCTGTAGTCCAATTTTGACTCAAATTTAAATTTCAATTTAAGTCAAACTTAAATTAATTTGAATTCTAAATTGAA
>NW_010364641.1:168112-175306 GCF_000414095.1 Morus notabilis | reverse complement strand
TATGTGGAACAAGGACACCAATATAATATGAATTTCTAATAATTTCTGTTAAGTATAGAAATTTTAATTGAGTCTATCGATGGTCATATATAGACTTAATCTTGATGATCTTAATCCTGAGTTCTTAACAGACTCCTATTTATGGATTTGTGTCTTTTTATTTACTCGGTACGGATTCTGAGACCCTGAATCATATTCCTTGTATTTTGGAGACATGATGAAGTATGTAGCTAGGAATGTTATTATACGAGATGAAATCCATTCCTTCTTGAGAAAGTAGATAAATAATTCTCTTGAGTGTTGATTCAGTACTTGGATTAGTTAGAGCGCTCTGGTTCATGAATGTGTTTTATGAATCACTGTCAATTAGAGAATCAATGGTATTCAAGGATTAAGATATAATTAGAGAGGTTAACGGATTCTAACTGGCTCTAATTATGAATTATTTATGGAGGATTGATCTATATGCAATGACTATATCAAATGGACACTTCACAGTTTATAAGTAATTTATATCTATAATTTCGAGAGTGCAATTCCAAGTTTATAGTGGAGTAACTATTAGAATTAATAGAATTAATTAATTAATTAAAGGGTTTAATTAATTAATTAAAGGGTTTAATTAATTATTAATTTTATTGGAGCTCGGGATTATAGGTCCATTAGTCCCCGCGTCGTCCTAGTAATTCTGCCAGACACAAAAGGCAAAATGGAAATTTTAGAATTATAGAATTCTAAAATTAAACACTCAGAAATAATTAACTAAGAATTAATTATTATTTAAATAATGTGATTATTTAAATTTGAATTTAAACACATCTAGATTTATCCATTTAAACTTATTTGATAAGTTGTTCAATTTAAAATTCAAATTAATTTAAGTGTGACTTAAATTGGAATTTAAATTTGAGTCAAAATTGGACTGCAGGATAAATAATGATTTTCTCTTCCTTCCTTATCTGTTTTTGGCGCCACACAGGGATAATATCCTTTACACTTGGCCGACCATAATGGATAAAAATAGAAGACGATATTTTGTTCCAAATTCAAATAGGAGATAATTAACAAGCTTTATCTTGGAGATAGAGATTGGATTCCTTCTAAAAGTTTGACTTATACTCTATAAATAAGAGAATGATAGAAAATTGTGGACACAATTTTTTAAAACAATTTTTGACCTAATTTTTAAAGGGTGGCCGAAATTCTCTTATTGTGGGAAGGAAAAATTTTTCTCCAAAAAAATTCACATCGTGCATGCGTTGGTGTTTGTGAAAATTTGAGTATTTATTCTAAACCTGTTTTGTCTCAGGTGTGCCCACACACACGTCTTCATGGATTCTAAGAATTGACGTGGAAGACATTAGTTTTCTAAACACAAGGCTTTGGAGCAAGGATTGTTCGAGGTCAAAGAACTCAAGTTATTATCCTAATCGGCCACCAGGTATTATTCCTAATTGAGTTCTTAATAAATAAATTAATGTGATTAATTTATTCCTGCATAAATTAATATGATCTATAGAGTATCTCAAAATTTTTATGAAAATTTTTGTTATACTTGATCCGTTATCCCCACGCTTCCGCATCCGAATTCGATTCGGAAACCAACATGAACAACATTCATTTTCCATCTTGAAAGGGAGTATTAGAATATATTTAGCTAAGTTTTGTAATAATAAAAAGATAGTTTTATTTTTCTGCCCTCTGCCTAGCATAGTGAGCTAGCGATTGGTGCACCAGATTTATTCTAGCTACTATATAAGAATATTCTGTCACTTTTTAGAAATTATTGAGAATGAAATCCGTTTTCTTCTTCGCCATTTTTTTGTTGAATATCTGATAATATTCATTGACAATTTAAATAAAAGATTTCTTCAGCAAAAAAAAAAAGAAAAAGAAAAAGAAAAGAAAAAAAGAAACAATAAGTCATATTTGACGGGACCCAGATATATTTTTAAGCATTAGAAAGCGCATTGAACCTTCCCTCAAACAATCAATCTTTTGGCTCCTTCGAGAAAGAACGAAAGGAAAAAATGAAGTGAGTGATGATTGTTGACGTCACTTAAAACATAAAAATATGTGAAACGCATAAAAAAATATAGACTATATTGTTCATTTTATTACTCAAGTTATGACTCAAGTTATATTATTACAGTATTTTTTTTCATATAAATTTAAATTTAACTTTTTTATTATAATTTTTTTCTCTTATATACACAATCTAAATTATAATTTGAATTTTGTAAATGAACACACCTTAAACTCTTTTAAATGAAGCCCAACGAAACACATAATGAAACGCACGCACAAAAATTTAAAGGAAACGTATTCTCACTTAATGATGATGTTTAAGATTAAGATTCAGTGATTAGTGATAAATATAGCTTCTTTTTTTTTTTTTTGGTTTGAATATAGTGATAAATATATAGCTTTGGTATCGATATTGTACGGGTTAATGCTCAATGACAATTCAACAAAGCGTGTATCTCACGACTTCCGGTGGGCAAGTGATGGTTGGAAGGCTTATCTTCTTCGTTTCATTGGAATTGCAAAATCATGACAATCGTGTTTCCGTCAGAACATGCCACGTAGGAAAGTGTACTGATGAAAGTAGATATGTTTAATTAATTGATATTAGCGGTTACATCGAGGACTATTTGGCAACCAATGGCCATCAATTAAATCCCCCTCGGTGTGAGGTGGCGTCTTTTGATTGGCGGTGGCTTCGGTGATCTGTTAAGGTGGGCGTGGACTACCATTTCCGCGGGAAAGAAATTGATGAGAATGAGACGAGATGGTAGAGGAGACGGGAAGATTTTGTAAATATATAATATATTTAAGTATCACACATCTCAATGCGATCGTTGATGGGTTATTTATTTATTTATTTTTGCTCGTTGCACACCATATTTTTAATATATATATGTATATATATATATATATAGAAAGAAAAGAGTAGGTGAAAATCATAGAAAATAAAAAATTAATTTGAAAAGAAAGAAAAATCGTATCTACTCCTTGTATTTATATCCTTTTCTTTTTATTTTTATCTAGCGACTGAGTTTTTTTTAAACCATATAGCGAGTGAATTTTGAGTAAAGGGTGATATATTTTTTCTCTAATGTTTCGTTCACTTTACAGATTTAAATTTTTAATTTGAATTGAAATGTGATATTTTTTGAGCGCTTTTCACTGTAGCAGAAAAAGTTAGATGTAACATTTTCTGAGAGTTTTTTACTGTAAAAACTTAAAACTGAAAACTCAAATCGATAAAATGAACGAGACCTAAGAATTTTAAAGTTAGTAAATGATAAGATAATTGTTTCGCACTTGTGTTCAAACAAAAAAAAGAAAGGATTTAAAGATCATAAGTCATGAATTTTTTATTTATTTTATTTTCAACTGTGACATAGTTGGAAGTATTCTTAGAATTAGAATAATTATTATCTAAATTTTGAATTATTATTAGATATTATTTGAATTTAAAATTATGTTGATTGAATATTCATATTTGGGCTTTGAGATTTCAGAGAACTAGTTATCCTTAAAATATTTATTTTAATTGTTTCAAATTTTAAATTTGAAGTAGGATTAGGTTATTAGTTTTATTATTTAAAGCTTATCTGTACTATTTTTGTAAGAGCAGTTTTTGATGATTAATAATATTTTGTGAGTGTTATTTCAATATTCTATAGAATAAACAAGTAATTGGTGCATATTTTCCTCGCATTTGTGAGCGAATTAACAGATTTATAGAATACTAATTTTTGGTATTTTTCAAAAATCAACATACCTTAAATATTTATCCTTATTTTTCTTATTTCATCCCCTTCCGCTAGATCAATTTTGGATTTTGAATTATGCATCTTGTTATATTGTGATGTTGAATTTCAAAACCAAACCAACCATCGAAAGTTCCACGTTTCACAAAATCATAATTAACAAATATGTTTTTTTTTTTTTTTTTATTGTTTTGTTTGCTGAAAGTTGATGATTTCTCTTATGATCACATATCTCATTTCTAATCACTGCAAATTTTGAGGATGGTTCCTAAATTTTTATTCTTAGATTTAATTGAATTTAATCACACTTGATAATTGCCGACTTGAAGGAAATGAAGTTTTTCATACTAAGCAATAGGTGTGGTTTTTCTAGAATACTTTTCATTAACCAAACATAAGATAAGAGGATCATGTTAATGATTTCGTCAAGATTTTAAAGTGCGTTTGGTTACAGTAGGTGAATGGTAATGATAATAGGAATAGAAAATGGAAAAGAAACTTAATTTATTTGTTTAGTTATAATTTTAGTAATGCTATGAAATGGAACATGAATATTTTTGCGTTGACAAAATTATCCTTATGTTATATATATAACACTAATATTTTATATATCAATACAATTAATATATAAAATGTAATATAATATAATAAGACTATTATTATATAATATATTGTATAATTATGATATAGAATAAAATAAAATTATTAAAATGACTAATATAATTATAATATTATAAAATATATTATAAGATTATATTGAAATCGCTATTCTTCTTATGTGGGGAATGAATGATGATTCATAAAAAATGAGTGAATATTCGACCATTCATTTTGAATGATAATTCCTTTTTAAGAATCTAACCAAACATCATACTTAAATTTCATTCTATTATATTCCTTTTATTTCTCTCCAACTAAACGTTCCCTTAAAGAGTATTTGTCAACCCTTTTTATTAGGGGGCTAACCTAAACGACAACGCAATTATATTTTCTTTTTAACTTTATATCCCTTATCTATTTTATCTTCTTTTTTTAAAATGATGGATTTTTTTGTCTTTTCAAAATTATAAAATTTTAAAACCGATGGTAGCATTAATTTTAAAAAATTGGGGTCAGATTGCTTTAAAATAGGCCACTAAACTGGAATCCCTTTTTCAAAATTCTACTATAGGCTATTAACCAAAAAAAAAAAAATCTACTATAGGCAAAAAAAAGTGTAAAAATGGTCAAAAAGAGGGCCGGAATAGAAGGAGCCGTTGGGCCTACGTAGCAGCTGCTCCTGTGGGCTCAATGTAGCTCTGGTGCCAAAAGGCCCAAAGAAGACAAAATGCTGAGCCTACTAAGTCTCTTTCTATTCCAATATAAGTCCAATTTTTTCCCTCTCAATTTTTCCACTCACCAAACATGATCTTAAGGCGGTGTTTTATACTATTGACATGGGTTGGTATCAAATATTATAAATAAAATCGCATGTAACTCTTGAAGTATAGCTATTCACATGTATCAAATTATATAAAAATCAGGATTAAGTTGTACGAAAATGGCATATTTGAATTACAACCCTTTACAAATGGCATTCCTTGTTAACCCGAGTTTTGTTCGTCAATAGGGGCCTTTTGTTTTTAATCGCTCTTTGGTCGCATTAGAAAATTTAAAATTCCGAGACGACCTGCCACGTTGTTTAAAAAACGACATCGAACGTAAAAAAGTAGATGTCGTTTTTGTGTATTTATAAACGACTACAAAAAAAACGACTGTAATAGAAGACCAACTACTTGTAATTTACCAACAACAAAGAACCAGATGTCGATCTCCACAACAACGACGCCAACTTATGATTGTTTCTTGGATAGGCGTACTGCTTGTGCCGTTATACGATACTGCACGCTTGAATCCAGTGGATAATTTTCTCCTTGTAACTAGAATAATAAGCCGTCATATCGCATATAAATAACTGAGGGTCTGTTGATTTTATTAACTTAAATTTGTTGATTTGAATTAAGAAAGTGGATTTAAATTGTAAAAAATTTAAGTTTAATTTGAATTTTGAGTTAAGTGTTTAAGAGGAGATTGATTTGACATTTAAAATTTGAGTTTTGTGTACATTTGTATTAAAATCAAACTCAAATTATAAAGAAGTGTCATTTTCTATAGAGATAATTTGCATTGTAGAATTAAATTTGAGTAATAAAAAAATAAGGAGTGAGTAAAACTCACCAACTTAAATTATTACTCGAGTTTAAAATTTAAATTGCGTTTAATAAACATATAACTTGACTCAATTTTACATTTAAATTGAAATTACTCGAATGTGATTTACGAAGTCAACGACAGCGAATCATGAGATATGAGCAGCGTGCCGTAGGTTGTACTTCAAACGACATCAATTTCCGTTTCGAGATTTCCCAACTACGTGTCGTCGTCACAATTGAACAAATGACTGCATACTTACGTAGGAGAAAGGACATGTCGAGCCTGTTTGTTTATGTTTTCATTTTCATTTTTCACGTTTTTCAAGACTAAAAAATGAAAATGCAAACTGAAAATGTGTTTGGCTTCAAAGTTTTTGAAAAACAAAAACAAAAATGTTTTTGTCTTTTCTGAAAAAGTGAAAATGAAAAAAACCTGTTTTCATTTTCACGCTTTCATTTTCTGAAATTTTCTGAAAACGGATCTTTTTTTTTTCTTCTCTCTCTTCTCCACCCCGCCCGCTCCCTCTTACCCAGATGGGGATTTTCTTGGAAAATGTTAAAGGGGCTAGCTTTACAGCCATTGATGATGGGATTCATGAACCATGGCGAGTAGTTTTTGGGAAAATTTTGAAACTATAACTGATAGTGTCGAGTAAGCCTGGAAATAGTTCGGCAAACAGAGAGGAAGAGAAGATTTGAAGATATTTGAAATACTGGAGAAGAGGAATTCAGCAGTGACTGCGAGACCAACTGTCAAAATGGAGTGTCGGAATCGCTTTGGTTAACGGCGAAGAGTACCAAAAATTCAAAAGACGGGTTTTATTTATTTAATATATTATTACATATTTTTAAAAATTAAATCACCAAATGCAGTTTCAGTTTTTTTTTTTAAACTGAAATCAATTTCTGAATAAAACTACCAAACACATTTTTAAAACTCTTCTTCCTCGCATGTAAATTAACGTTCATTTAATATATTTAATAATAATATTTATTTAATATATTTAATAATATTATTTATTTAATATATTTAATAATATTATTTATTTAATATATCACCAAACACATTTTCAAAAATAATTTTAAAATAAAAATAAAAACGTTTTTATTTTTATTTTCATACAAAAAATAAAAATATTTTGGAATCAATTTCAAACGCACCGGTCATTTTCTACTCGAAACTTCACTCATCTACTTTTGACCTAAGAATGCGTTTCTTTCCC
>NW_010364641.1:91404-168081 GCF_000414095.1 Morus notabilis | reverse complement strand
TTTCCCTACTTATATTATGGGACTTGCCGACTTGGGTCATATCATATCAAAGCCATTATCCTCATAAGACAACCTTTGTGGCGTTTGTTCGGTTTCTCAGGACTCTCGAAATTAACTAACACGCCTCCGACGAAGTAACTTGTGGAAAAAATAAATGCCAGTGAGTTTATGAGGTAAGAGACCGTAAAAATATTGTTAATTTGAAGTGCTTGAGATCCATCTGATTGGGTTTTGATTTTCGGTCAAGTTTTGCGAAAACCGATGTTTAGATTTCTCTGAAAAAACTATTTTGTCGTAGATCTACTTGTGATTGGTAAGTTTTCTGGGGTTTTTTTTTTTTTATACCCAGATTGTTTTCTGTCAGATGGATCTCAAGTAGATCAGGTGATACAACCTTCTTTGCGGTCTCATGCCTCCTAAACTCACTCGGAATTTATTCACTAGTGGCTTTATCGGTTTCTGGGTGTGTTCATTTCGAGACTCATGAATAACCTGACAAACTCATGAATATAATTTTGAGGGTTACTATCATTAATTATTATTTTGAGGGTTTGTTGTTGTTGTTGATGATGATGATGATGATGATAATGAGAAAATAATTTTGCCTGGTTGTGAGGGTGGTTATTATTATTTATTTTATTTTTATTATTGTTATTGTTATTATTATTAATTATTACTATTATTATTATGATTATTGTTGTTGTTGCTGCAATTAATTATTACTATTGTTGTTGTTGTTGTTATGGTTGCTGATGATGGGAAAATAATTTTGCCCAGTTTTGAGGGTTATATTGTTGTTGTTTTCGTACTGCGTATTCAGGCCAAAAATCTATCTGTAGTCCATACTATTTTGGCAATTAGCTTAGCCATAGAGATTATGCCCTCATATGATTTCTTTAGAAACTTGTTTCAATCTGATGAGATTGTAGCTGCTAAAAGGATTTCCTGATATCTTTGTACACAATATTGAGAAATATGTGGCACCTACAAATTCTAGCTATTTTGCGAGAACATAGAGTGCCGACTCCGATACTGCTAGGTTGGTTCTTTACCATCCTAAAGTTTTCATGGTAAGTTCTGATCAGGCTGAGAAGTGGAGGAGACTGAGTTTGACGCTTCGAAGGTGAAATTTGTCATTACTTGTGAATGCATTTCTTGTTTATTTATCACCAAAACGAAATGGAGAGCAAGGAATTTCCTGCAAAATAATAGATGTTCTTCGCTTTCATGATGTCTATTCATTGACTTAATACACAGGTCTTTCTAGTCAGTTTGTAAATTATGGAAGGATCCTTTTTAGTTTTTTAGACTAGTGGAAATACATTTTACATTCAGTTTTGAAGCTTGACCGTGTTTGCATGTCTTATTCTTTTTTTTTTTTTTTTTAACTTTTTTTTTTATTTTTTTTTTTTTTTTTAACTTATTATTTAATTCTTGAATTGTGATTTGTGAAACAGGAGAAGTAGACTCAAACTACAAGAAGGCATAAAAATTCTACAATATGTGATTAGATACGTAATATTATGGGGAAAGCGAAATGCTTGTACCTGGTTATTGATAATTCTGTCTCCCAAACAAAATGCAGACAAGGGAGGAAAATTTGTATGAGGCATAAACAAGGGGTTTGCAAGGCTTATTTAATTATTCTCTGTGATTCTTAGAGCATTTTTATGGTGATTATTGATTAATGATAGAAAGTTTCTTGATCGCGAATGTAGACAATCTTTGTCTTGATCTTTTCTCTATTTGTTGTCTGGATTTTCTCAAGTCTGAAGAATTAAAGGTTTTCTGTCTGAGACTGCAATTGAGATTATTGCTGTTATGGGGTTGGACTAAAGTCAGTGTGCCAAAAATCCAACAGATTGTAAGGCCATTTACTTCATCTTATTGGTCATTTTCACTTTTCAGGATTGGATCATGTAATTCCTATTTCCATTAATCAAATACAATAAATTTAGAAAGACAACAAAAAAGGATTTATAAGCGAACAAATAAATATTAGTTCTAACAAAATGAGTTGTGATGACATAAGATTGGAATCACAAAAAGAAGATTTTGCAGCTATAAAAAAGAAATGTTCAACTAATCGATTGTATAATAATTAAGATTCTTTGCATAATTTAGGACATTAGATTAAAGAAAAGGTTCAGAAAAAGAGGAAAGTGTAGTGGAACCGGTGTGGGTGATGGAAAGGCCGTCAATCATGACTTTCAAAGGGATTCATCATATACGGGCGAGATTTGGAGGAAGACAGAGAAGGAGAAGAGGCAGTGGTGGGAGTGTTTGGTTCAAGATTTTTTGGGGTCTTTCATTTTGGGTTTACTCGCAAGAGCTTAGAATTACTCTGATACCATATGGGATTTACAGAGAAAATTTTCATTGATGACAAAACTGTAGGAATGAAAGTAGAAATCTCCTACAATCAAGGAACAAAAGCTAAATAATGTTTACATATGTAATTATGGCAGTCCTACAAATCATGAAAGGAATTATATGTAAAGAAGCATAGCATAGCAACTTGAGGAATAAGAAAGTTCATGTCAGAAGACGACCACATGAAGGAAATAAAGACGATCCTATGCATATTAGAGGGAAAGTTGAGAATGAAAAGCCAATTACTTCAATAGCAACATAAAAGCTTATGAGATGGAGAAAAGAAAATATGAACAGCACAAGCTGAATTCCATTCAATCCACACAAAAACCAATCTTTGCTAGCAGATATATGGCTTGTTTGGTTCACACGTTTTAAGTCAGTGATTTTGATTCTGAATTCAAATTTTGTGAAGGAATCCATTGGCGAAAACTTTTTTGATTTAAACTTTTTGTGAGAGAAAAGTAGTAGTATAATCAGAATCATGGTTTTAAACGCGTGACGTAAACATGCTCATGGTGACGACAAAGTCTCAATAAGTAAGAAAACCGTGCCACAGCGGGAACTCCAAATCGGCCCTTAATTAGGATCGCAAGTGTGTAAAAGAGAAAGCACAAGCAAAACTTTTGTCAAGTCCAAAACAGGAATCGTAGAATGTGAAATTCTAAAATGAAGTTAGAGAAAGATGATTGTATACTACAAGCTTTGTGGGACATCCTGAAATTCTAAAATGGTACACCTATCTTATGCTAAAAGAGTCGAGCCAAATACAAACAAGTTGCTCATTTTGAAAAAATTATCGTATGCTTTACTCCAGTTTTCGTTCATGCAATGCTCAGTAGAACATGAGCTTGTCTGCGCAGATTTGGAAATGTTATTGCGGCAAGGTTTTCTCTGCACTATTTCAAACTAAATTCTGTTGAGGAAGCAACAACACGTGCCGCAGATAATCCCATTACCTAACTAGTTAAGGAAAGCACTTGCACAAATTGGTCCTTCAAAGATCTGCTAAATCCTCCTTCGGATTCTGGTACTGTTTGCAAAGTGAAAACACAGGAACATGGGAAACAAGAACAGTGAAGCAGGTATATCAGCTTTGAACTTCATCTAGTACTCAGAAAATATTACACATAACACACAATTTTCCAATGAGAAAAATCACTTTTCCAATGAGAAAAATTTCCTTCTTCCTCTTTTCTCTCTATTTTCTTTTATTTCTCATGCTTTTCCCTTCTTATTTTTTTTTTTTAATTTATCTTTTTTCCCTTTTTTTCTCCCCTCTCCCTTTGTTCTTTTATCCCCAGCTTTCCCTTTTCATTTTCCTCTTTCTTTTTACAATTTTGTGAGCCCTCAATTGGAAGGAACATTTTGCCAAAGACAAGGAGGTCAACTTTTGTCCAATTCCAAGATTCAAACTTTCCATTCAATGATCAAACAACAAGTCATAAAGGTAATTTTCTCTCATAACAGAATCATTACAATCTTAACAACATGCTACATTTAGTTACACCAATCATTCAGTACAATTGTTCATTCAACACCTACATTGTTCAATAGAAATATTCTTCTTCTTTTTCCCTGTTTTCTTAAGACTACCACAAAGCTAAAAAGTTTCAATTAGATCGAATACAACTTGCCTTCCACATAAACTGCATTGCAGCTCATAATATGGAGATGCCAAAGGACTCGAAAAGTTTATTTACATTACACTATTTGCAACATAATTCTCATACCTTATCAACAACTAGTTCATCAGAAAGATTCAATTTTTCCTTGTACAACTTCAAGAGCTCCGGAGCTTCCTCCTTATAAGGCGTGACAAACTTCTTCAGGAACTTGTTTTCTGAGGTTTCAAATAGGGCAGCTAAGTTAACCTCCTTCTCCACCAAACCTTTCGAGAGCAAAACTTGAAAAACCGAAGACCTCGGGATTAATCTCTTCTTCAAGCTCAGTAAGAGAAGTATAGGCCGTTTAGCAATAAGGCCAGGCCTCCAACGGAACTCATTGATAAAGAAGTCCATACCCGCCGTAATCTTATCTTCAGATATCATCATGCACCGAGGATTCCTTTCAAAGGCTTTCAAAACCTCTTCTTCAGACCAACCCCACTTCTTATATGCATCAACCTTCCTTTCCCACTTTGATTTGCTCATTGACAAAAATGCATTCACCGCTATAACAAAGTTAACCTTCGAAGCATCAAACCTCATTTGCACCACTTCCTCCACAATTTTTCGGAATCCGTCCGGACTCACCATCAAAGATCTAGGACGGTAAAGAAGCAGCGTTGGTATATTGGAGTCAGGCACTCCGTGTTCTCGCAAAATATCAATGTTAAGTGAAACATATTTCTCGATATTGTGTGTAAGGAAATCAGGGCATCGTTTGACAGCAGCAATTAGCTTCTCATCAGATTGAAACAAACTCCTAAAAAAACCATATGACGGAATAATCTGCTTAGCCAAGCTAGCACTAAGAATACGCGGAAATGCAGATAGCATTTTCGCCATTTCCGGGCCTGAAATGCCTTTGGCTTCAAAAAACTCCAATTTGGGCAAAATGGTTTTGTCAGCATCAAGTAAGAGTAATCTAGGATTTCCCTTAACGAGCTTTGAGATTTGGATTTGAGTGAAACCATACTTTCTCAACAAGTTTATGAGTTTGTCTGCTTTCTCGGGAGTCTTGAAATTAACGTGCTTGGAAGCTGATAAAGCAGTTTGTGGAGAGAACCCAATTGAGTTTATGAGGTAAGATTCTGTAAAAGATTGCTGATTTAAACTACATGAGATCCTTCTTTGAGGAAATACATTCGGGTTTTCATTGATTAGTGGTGAAGTTCTCATAGTACAACTTCCAAATAGAAAGCTTTTGCAGAGAAAATAAGACCTGGGTTTTGAAACTCTAGAAGAATGAAATGAACTTACAAATTGGTGAGAGCTAATTCCTTCAGCCATTGATCGAATTCTAAGCTTCACAGAGGAAGTGAGAGAAAAAGAATTTATCAGTTTGGACGTTGGAAGCTGGATTGTTTTGAAATCACACCCATCGCCAGAAGCTGGATTGTTAAATTGGCCTTTTTTTTCCCCCCCAAACCATAGATATTTTCCAGAAAGGGGTTAGCGTTTTGTTTGTTTCCCGTTTAAGTAAAAACGACGTGTCGTTTAGTTCTAACTGACATGGCGTTTTCATTACTGAAGGACGTGTCTGTTTTATGAATAACTATCAACGACAGGTCGTTTGTTTACCTTATGTCAAAATACACGTCGTTTACACAATGTCAACCGAAACGGTCTCGTTCTAAAATGATTTTATTTTTTGTATAAAAATAAAAATAAAAACATTTTTAATCTCAGATAAAAATTATTTTTAAAAATCTATTTATTAAATTTATCAAAATATTATTTTTAATATAAAAAAACTCATTAATGTCTCTCTTTCTCTCTCTTTGTTCGAGAAAGAAGAAAATTAAAATTAAAAATTAAAAACGACTAAGGTCCCGTTTATTTCTCCGATTCGTGTTTAAAATTCGAGTTTTGCTACAGTAAAAAGCTCTCAGAAACAGTTACATCTAACTTTTTTACTATAGTAAAAACTCTTACATAACGTCATATCTCAACTCGAATTAAAAACTCAAATCAGCGAACTAAACGGACCCTAAAAGTCATTTTTTATTTCTCTCATTTTACACTAAATTAAAAAATTATTTTTATTTTTATTTTTTTGTCTTTATTGTGCAAAATGCCATTTTAAAAACGTTTTTATTTTTTATTTTTTAAAAACGTGAAAAATAAAAAGGGGATCAATTCCGTGTGTTCTTTTGTTCCTCACAGATGGATCTCAAGTAGATCGGATCAGGACTCTTTTACTGCAAACTCACTTGGGTTCGAATCAGAAATCATCAGAAAATCAGATCATACACTTGTTCAGGAAGTGTTGATTTGACTCAGATTTAAATCTCAAAGGTTGTTTGAAGATATCCTAGAAAATCATATTTCCAAATTGGCTTCTTTTTGAAGCCAAAGGCGTTTCAGGCCAATAAATGACCAGAATTCTTTCCGTGTTGTGAGTAGGAGTTTAGCTAAATAGATTATGCTCTCGTACGATTTCTTTAAGAAGCTTTGTAGCTGTGAAACGGTTTCTTGATATCCTCGTAGACAATGATCAACAAAATATGTGGCACCCTTTTGGATAAGTCAAACTCTCCACGGAGGAAATATCATCAGAATCTTCTTGAAGCAGATTTTTGTAATCTCTCATGTTGTAAAAAGATTGAGACCAATCTGATGTACACGTACTCTTTGTTTTACATATGAATACTGGTCTTAGCCTGGCTTTCATTTCATTCAGTTACCAGTCTATTACTATATTTTCCTGTTATTTGAGCAAGGCCATGGTGTGCCTAAACTTCAAGCTAAAATTAAGGAATTCAACTTATTAACATAAATACAATCTTTCAATAAAATCTTAGAAACAATAATTTGACACAATAAATGGCACACCGAGATCTAGATAGAAGTTAATGCTTTCGACTCTTCAATTAGTATTTTCAGTTGATACTTGATAATTACATTTTCACCAAGCCAATCCCAAGCAATATATTGAAACATCTCCTCACATAATCAGGTGGGAAAACACTGGTATTGAGTGTTTTGGTTGAATATCTCAAAAAGTTTCCATACACAAAAAGGAAAAGGAACTTGTATTTTATTTGATGTGTAGAAAGTATTGCTAAACATGAGTTATTAACAAGGTGAAATTAACCAAAAAACCAATAACAACTACTACTTCAGAAGGACCATTGGCGCAAAACTTCTGTCTGGGCAGCTCCACTGAAGTCTTTCGACAGAGGTCTTTTAAATAGTGCTGCTTTTTTCTTGCCACTTGAGTCCTCTCTTCTTGCTTTAGTTTTTGTTGTCTTTTTCGGGATGAAATTGGAGGGTTAACGTAAGTACCTGCAATAAAGTTTCTTACTGCAACACACACACAAACATATTCTTTTCACTCCCTGAGTATTGATTGTTTGTAAGCTATACTCAAACCCAAATTATGATTTTGCTACATTATTTTTTATCTCACAAAAAGTTTGAATTTCAAAATTTCCTCTCTCACAAAATTCCCGCCAATAAATCCAAATCATGATTTGAGTATCTTTTCTAAACGGGCCCTTAGACTTTTAAATCTTGCATTCTCAACTTGAGTGCCCGAGTATTATGCATACTATGTTCACTGAATGCTTAAACAGGCACCAAATCGGAAAAGAATAAAAGAGAACGCAGTAATAGGCACAACCTCGTAGGACAGTAAACAAATAGTTAGTTATAGCGGTTAAGCTTCTGGTAGTTAACAGTATCATGCACTCTATGTTCACTGAAGGTTTGAAACAATCATGAGTTAGATTTCATTCAAGAGTTCATTCTATTTAAAGAGAGTGTACACTGAGATTTAATACAAGTTCATTCAATTGACATGAACATGAATTGGAAATATAAGCGGACGCCTTGGACCTTAACATTCAACACAAGGGGGAGAGAGAGCTAAAAGAACAAACAGGATAATTAAGTAAAATAATCGTGAAAGACTCCAAATGCTTCTTTGGCGCCTGGGAAATGCTATCCTTGTCGACAGGAAAAAGACTTGCTCAGGTTTGGGATACTGAGGACAAATCGTGCATTTGTTGTGGTCCGGGGGAGGAATCTGCAGTGTGCTACCCACTTGTTTTCTCAGTGTCAATAGCTCAGTTTCACTGGTTCGGTTGGAGGTGGTCGATTCCAATTGAGCTCTTCAATTTTCTGACGAGTTACGAACTTCATGAGGTTTTGGATTCTTCTTGATGGGGTCAAGGGCCGACGGTGTCTCTTGCAAGGATTTTCTTCTAATCGGTGCTCTGTTAGTTGGTAGCATCTGGACAGAGACTAATGGGATTCTGCACAACAAACCACTTTCGTATAATCATTCCCTCCAGTAGAGATTGGCCTCAAAGTTTGATAAAATGTCTGATTCAACTTCAAGACTTCACGTGCGCTGATGGTGGCAGCTCAGCATGGCTGGAGGAGAATTATTGTAGAGGGCGACCGTAAGATTTGGCTGGGTGCATCAGCTTCGAATCTGCAATGTCCTCTGTGGACTGTAAGAAATCAAGGAATTTGCTACGTGCATGTGTGCATACATTACATATATGTACATATCATATATTTTTGGTTGGGAAAACATATACAGAACCACTTGCAATTCCATGAGCTATCAAGATTCAAGTCCCCTCAACTCGAAAAACATACACAAAAGTTCAGCAATTACATTCATTTTTTTTTCTAAATGTCATATGATAAAAAACGCTCGTGCCATAATATTGTCAAATGACAAATTACCTACTACTGTAAAGGTGCGAAGTGCTCTTATTTCAAGCCAAGAACCCCAAGAACAGTTTTCTTCACATACCTAATTTGCTTGGCATCTTCTTTAAGACATCAATAATTTATTTTTTCAAGACATATGTGGGAACTCCCGTTATATCATGTTTGTTATGATAAGACCCTGTCTTGAAGGTAAAAAAGGAAGAGCTTGGCATGAGTAATGCTAGTAGTGTCATTCAGTATCTTGTGATAATATGACAATAATCCGACGATCTAGCACCAATCTTAAATTAACCGTTTTTAACTTCAACTAATGATCATCTAAATTTTTGCATCTTTGCCATTAGTCAACCGTGTTTGATGTTTTCTAACACTTGGGTTATGAAAATATATATACATAAAAGAAGGCCATAACGAGAAGATGATGACTACTTTTGTGGACGCCAACCATCCAACAATGAAAGATGTGATTGTCATAGTGAGATGTGAACTCGCAGATGAAAATGGACAAGGTGGTAATACTCAAACTTATCCTTTTCTTTTTGGAACAAAGTAAAGGGCGAATAGCTTCTAATAAAAACCAGATTGAGTTGCACAGTAAATTGCAAACAAAAAGCTCTAATCTTGTACCTCAAGGAAGTTAAAAACTAAAAGGTTTCTAATTAGATCAAGTAAGAGTTCATCTGCCCATGATATGGACACAACAAAAATTTTCCTTACATCACCCTTTGTAACGTATCTCTCATCATGTCTCATCATTGATCTGCGGTCTATTTGAAAGATCCAATGTTTCCTTGTACATCTTCAACAGCTCAGGAGCTTTCTTCTCATAACGCGCAACGAACTTCTGCAGGAACTTCTCTTCTGAAGCTAACAATAATGTATTAATGCTAACCTCCTTCTCCACCAAACCTTTTGACAACAAAAGTTGAAAAACCGAACACCTCGGGACTACTCTCTTCTTCAAGCTCAGTCCCAAGATTGTTGGGCACTTAGCCATGAGGCAGGGCCTCCAACCCATTTGGTTGATGAAGAAATCCATACTCCCCATAAGCTTATCTTCAGATATCATCATGCACCAAGGATTTCTTTGAAAAGCTTCCCAGACCTCTTCTTCAGACCATCCCCACTTCTTATATGCATCAAACTTACTTTCCCACGTTGATTTGCTCATTGACCAAAACGCATTCAATGCCAGAACAAAGCTTATCTTCGACGCATCAAACCCAATTTCCACCACTCTCTCCAAAATTTTTCTAGACTGATCCGAACTCAACATTAAAAAGCTAGGCCGGTAAATAACCAATGTAGCTATATTGGCGTCGGACACTCCATATCCTCGCAAAATATCCAAACAAGGCAATTTCTTGTGAGCAAGGATATCAGGACATCGTTTAGCAGCTGCGATGACCTTCTTATCGGATTGTAACAAGTTCCTAAGGAAATCATATGCGGGCTTAATCTGTTTGTCTAAGCTACTTCCCAAAACATTAGGGCGTATGGATAGCATCTTGGCAATTTCAAGGCATGAAAAGCCTTTAGCTTCCAAAAATTCCAACTTGGGCAAAAGAGTTTTCTCCGTATCTGCTAAAAGTAGTTTAGGGCGTATCCTGACAAGGTGTGACATTTGGGTCTGAGTGAAACCATATTTTTTGAACAAGTTTACTACTTTGTCTGGTTTCTCACAAGTCTTTAAATTGACATGCTTGGAAACTGATAAAGCAGTTTGTGGAGACAACCCAATTGAGTTTGTAAGATACGAGACCGTAAAAGATGGTTGATTCGAACTACTAGAGACACATCTGTGGGGGGGAAAATTAGGGTTTTGCAGAAAACCCAGAATACTGGGTGGTGGTGAAGGTCTTAAACGACTACCAAATTGAACTGATTTGCAGAGAAAATAAGACATGGCTTCTGAAATTGAAGAAGTATGAAATGAACTTACAAATTGGTGAGAGCCAATTCCTTGAGTGCTTTTCGCAGAGGAAGTGAAAGCGATTCAACCAAAAGTTAGGGTTTAAGGTTATTTTCTAGAAGGGTAAGAATTTGAAGCTCAAGAAAACGACGAAGTTTTAATTGTAAAAGGAGGAAATGAATTTGAAGTTTTTATTTCTAAATCATTTTTTTTAATTTTATTAACTTTTAGATTAGAAAGAAAAAGAAATAAAATAGTTGGGTTAGGGCTTGTTTAGTTCTCTGATCGAGTGGAGATGTGATTTTATATGAAAATTTTTTACTGTAATAAAAAAGTTAGATGCGATTGTTTCTGAAAATTTTTTAATATAGCAAAACTCAAATTGGTGAAATGAACGGAATCTTAATTTTTTAATGACTTTTTAATTATTTTACTTTCATTTTAGAAACAATTTTTTTTTTATTTTTTTCTCTTTTTTTTTTTGTGAATGTTATACCAATACATGCTCACTTATATCGTTACATTTTAAATTAATTCTATTTTGTTTTGTTTAATTTATTTTTATTTAATAAGGTGTGATTTTATTTTATTTTAGCATATTTTATTCCATTTTATTTGAGCATGATTTTGATTAATTTTAGTTTTTTTAATTATTTATAGCATTTTTATCACAATAGTATTAGAAATTCAACACAAAACGGTTTTAAAACGAATAAAATCGGACCACAAATTACTCTAAATGAATAAATAAACACAATAAACAATAATAATACAAAATAAATATTTGTAATATTCCTTTGAGAAAACGAATATGTTTTAAACACTTTCAAAATATTTAACACTTAACCCTCATCTGCAATTTTGTTTCAATTTTAAACCTTTTATCAATTAGAAGTAAACAAAGTCTTATTTTTTATCAGCATCACATCCATATTTAATGTTATGTTAGCAGAGGCCAGAGTATTTTCTAACAGCATCACATGCACATTTGGTTTATCTTTTTGCATCAACTACCTAATATGGTTAAAACTTAAATAAACAAATAGAGTTTAGTTGAATTCGGGACTTTTTACTTTTTTTTTAAATAGATTTTTGTGATGAATTATATTCTCCAAATATTTTTTTTCTCTGTTTTGAACATATTATTTGACTTATATTTGTAATATTGATTTATGGATGGGAATTTAAATAATATTAGGCATGTTTGGTTATATTTTAAAAATAGTTTCGTTTTGAGTATGACGATAGAAATAAGATTTTTTTTTTTTATAATGGTAATGTAATGAGATGGATTTTAAAATTGTGTAGAGATGATCCAAGATTAAGAAAAAATTAAAACTGTATTTTGGTATGTTTATTCAAATATGTAAGTATAAAAAAACTGGAAATTTTTTAGTATTTTCCCATTTTCTTCAAATAACATATGGCCTCGTTCGTTTCGATGATTCGAGTTTAGAATTTGAGTTGAGATGTGATTGTATGTGAGAGCTTTTTACTGTAGTAAAAAAGTTAGATGTGATTGTTTGTGAGAGCTTTTTACTGTAGCAAAAAAGTTAGATGTGATTGTTTGTGAGAGCTTTTTACTGTAGCAAAACTCGAATTCTAAACTCGAATCAGCGAAACGAACGAGGCCATAGTATGAAATGATTTTCTATTTCAAATAAGTTTTTTGTGATGTCTATCCACTGTCTCCAACGGATGCTTTTTAGTAATTTACAAAACATAAGGTACTTGTTTTGGATTTCAAAAACTATTGGGGTAAACGTTGAACTAAAGCAAAAATTCGGACGTCTTAAAATAATATATTCTTCGAATATCTCCCGCCAAAACTGACACGGAGCAAAACCCCGCCCTTTCGCCTTCACTGCGAACAATTCTAGAGAGAGAGAGAGACAAAAACGACGCCGTCATGAGCACCGCCGCGGAGCCACCGTCACTAACGGACGCCGATATCGTGCGCTTGGCCCAAACCTGCGCACCCCTCCCTTCTTCTCTCCTCTCCTCCAATGCACACCCACTCCTTCTCTCTTACGTCACTTCTCTCTCCTCATCTTCATCTTCTTCTTCGGTCTCCGAATACGTACAGTCTCTTCTCTATTTCATCTCTCTCTCTCCTCAAACCCCTTCTCTCTCTACCCTCCTCAGCTCTCTCCTTTTCTCCTACATTGACCTCTTCACCTCTTGCCGTATCCCTCATGATCATAATTCTCTCAAAACCCTTCAATTCTTCACCACGCTTCTCGATTTCGTCCCCGCTGACGAAATTCCCCGAACCGTCGACTTGATCGTGGCATATCTACCGGAAATTGTGGATTCCGATGACGCTCAGGTGGTTGATCTCGTTCCCCGGTGTCTGTCTTCGGCGCGCAATTCGGAGGAGGTTGATTGCGGTAAGGGTTTCACAGGCGCAGTCTTCGACCGGATTCTGGACTGTGTTTGGTCCAAGGGGCTTTTGGTTAAGATGGTTTTGATTGTGAGGGACTTTCCGTTTCTGGACAAGGGAAGGGTTGGTGAGTTTGTAGATAAGGTGTTTGATGGAATAACTCGGGTCGACCTGCAGGACTTGCCGTCGCTGGTGTACCAGTTGTTGGTTCTGGCGTCCAAAGGGTTTAGCAAGAGGGATGTGATTGAAGGGATTGTCGTGTTTTTCGGGTCCAAAATGGAGCGGAAATCGAGCTCCATTGTTAGGCAAGTTGAAGGGACTGTTCTGCTCCATGTGAATTTCGCAGTAAAGCAGGACCCTTCTTTGGGGCAAGAGATTATGGGGCTTGTCAGATTGGATCTTAGAGCTTTCAACCATTTCACTGTCGCTATTCTCTTATCGGTTGCAAGGGTTCGGAAGTTTGGTGAGAGTTCGGTTGGGGTTTTGAAAACAGCTCTGCTCACTGCCTATCGCGATTACAAGTTTGCCAGGTATGGGTGGAAAGCTTTCACTTTACTTGATGTAACTTAGAAGCTGAGTACTATTTGAAAATTTTGTAGTAAATGCATATACGTTTTAATGAATCGGCAGTTATATCTTCTTCAATGTTTGGTTCTGATTATTTTTGCCCTTGTACATGACAATAACTTGTGAATTCCTCCTTATCTTATAGAGATTGCAAGTGGTTATCTGATGAGTTGAAGGAAGAATACCTGCAAAATGTCAAAGTAGTTGAGAAGGCTATGTTAAGAGCTGTAATTTTCTACTTTCTCAAGTATATTATACACACTTCTACCTTGAAAGTTCTTCATATAACAACATAAGACTCTTTTGGTTGTAACATGTTTACTTGTTTATGAAATTAAGGTTAATGAGAGCAACTATGGAAGAGAACACATTGTCCCTAGCATTGTGCAGTTTGCTTTTCTGCTCTTAGAGTCGGTGGAAGAGGAGAATTTTAGAGAGATTTGCCACTCTAATGGTCTGTTAGGGATGGAAGATCTTGCTTTTCAGATGCTTAAAGCTCTATTTGAGGTGTATGATATGGCAAGAAATGAGGTTGGTGCAATTATATGGCCATGTATAATACAATAGCACTTCTTGTGATTTTGGGTCACCAGGCTGGGGTGGGTGGGAAAATGATGCATGTACACTTGCAAATGCTTTACTATCCTATCATTGTTTAGAAACATATCAAGATAATGACTGATTGGGTATGGTGTTCTAGATCATTGAGCAATGCAAATTTCGGATCCTTTCTTTGAAGCCTGCCCAGAGCATGGCAATCATTAGGTAACTGCTGTAGATGTAGTTCAATGATTGGTTTTTTGTTTTATTTAATTATTATTTTTTTTAGAAGAAATGTCCTGTAATATAACTTCTATGTGCAGATTGCTTGGTGATCTGGTAGAGAACTTTCCGTATCTCATATTAGAGCACGTTTCGCATTTAAAAGAATTGTTGGATTATTTTACTTTCATGCATGGAAAGGTTGCTTCTGGTATTGTTTCTGCTCTATTGCCTCTTACCAAATTCAGCCGTGATCTTCAGGTACTTTCACCTTTTAATCTCGGAAACACTGAATCTTTGAGATGATGAAACTACTGGATGTAAATCATGCAACATTATGCAGTATGGATATCAAATTGAATTATCCGACCATTGGCAAATGGATGTTGAAGTTATATGTTAAATCCAGATGTATAAACGTAGAATATTTTCGTGACAGAGTTTAAATCCTTGTGCTCCTTAAGTAGAAATAACTTTTGATTGTGTATTCGGTTTAATGACGCAGGATTACACCATTTTGGTCATGCGCAAGGCCATGTTTAGACAGGAAGAAGCAATTCGTCTTGCAGCAACTAATGCCATTATCAATCTTATACTGACGGAGAAGCAATCAAAGAGAGATGGCCCATTTTCTTTTCAAGAGTCATCTAGCCAAGCCAGTAGCAGCCAACAAGCTCAGCTGCCCTGCTGTGTGGGAGGCCTCTTTCAAGAACTGAGTGGTTTGCTGCAAAGGTGTCTTTATCAGCAGGTTTTGTTAATTTCTTTTGTTAAGGTCATGCATATTACTTTTATTTCGAACCACTTCTCCAATGAAAGCTGGGTTGCTATTCCTAGGCAAAAATTAAAGAAGCCATGTATCACGGACTTGTAAAGCTGGTCTTGCTTGACCCGTCAACTGGCAGTGCTGTCTTTGATCTTTTGTTGCCCCACTTCCGTCGGTTTTTCAGGGAGGTAATTCGTAATTAAGTTCTTTTTATTTGTCCCTCTGAATCTCAACTCTCTTTTAAAACTAAAATTTGTACCCATTACATACAAGTTTGTATATATTAAACCAAATTTGTTACAAGGAAATTTTAAATGCTTCTCCTTATTAATAGACCATGATCAACCTTTGTGGTCCGTTAGCAGGATGTCGAGGTAGAGCTAAGAATATCCAGTTGCGTTAAATCAGAAAATGGCAAAGTTTATATTGAAGAGCCCCTAGATAGTCTACTGCACTGTGTCTCCTGGATTCTACTTCTACAGCAACATGGTAAAACTGATCGAGTCTTAGATTCCTCTTGGGCATGTTTTGGTTTCTCCCTCTCACAAGAAAATGAGGTATTCTACTTGCTCATGGAAAAAACTAAGAAGAGTTATTTTTGTTCATGAGCTCTTCTTTTTGGATTAAGAAGGAAGTATAGTTCAAATGAATGTTACAACTATATATACATTTTTCTGTAGGCAGGAAGATGTTTAACTGGTGAATCATTCTCCAATGCTTTCCTGAAGATCCGGCAGTTTCTAAGGAATCAGAAACTGGGAGGTTTGTAGGAAGGAATTTTTCTCCAATAATTATCTGCGTCCTATATCTTTTGTTTTATTCTGTGATTTCTTCTTTTTTCCCCTGAATATTTCCCAAGTACTTTTACTTGAGTCCATGAGCAAATTTTTGTAGTTTCTACATCTTGCAACGCTCATACTACCACCTTGTTTCTTTACATGTTGGATCAGACATTGTGGGTCAAAGTACGGACGGAGGCTCGGCATCCCTTGATGCGGATAAAAGCAAATGTTGTGCACTGGTTTTATCAGGAATCATTGAAGTGGTAATAAATGCTATTGCTAATGAGTTGGAGAAAGCAACAGATGTGAATAAACTGAATCTTGAAAAGGAGCTTATTGAGTTTATTGAAATTCACGAATCACTGGGAAAGGACACATGCTTGTCAAGGCAGGCTACTGGTACTAGAAGAGGAAATGTACGGACTGCTGCTCATGATCTACACGACAGCTTGGAACCAGGCCACACAAAGGTGACTCAAGGACAAAATTCTTTCTTGGCGACCTCTAGTATCTACCAGATCATGGAAATGATTCCGAAACTATATGATCCTGGGAGCTTTGATAGGATTGGAACTTCTCAAAACCATAGTCAGCAATCCCAGAGCAAGAAATCAAAAGGTTTCCCTATAATTATATCTTTCATCCTGGGTGTCTGCCTTCGTCATATAAAATCATTTCCTGTTCTTGGAAAAGATGATTCATTGAGAACTTTGTTTTATGGGGATATCAAGATTCTTGGACCCCCATTGTTGAGATTTATATTTTTCCTAAACTTAGGGGCAAAGTACGAGACAAGTCAGAAGAAAAAAGAGGCAAAGGGAAAGAAAGATGTTGAAGAACTAAGGGAGCATTTTCATCAAGCCTTAGTTTGCTTGAAGGAATTGATAATGATTAGTTTAAGAAGTCCAGACCCAACTGCTTTGCTTGAAGATTTGTTGTCAGTTTCTACTGTTGAGGATGCCAGTTTGGATGATGACTGCAAAAGGGCCTCAAGGATTGATGATCAACCCACAAGAAGAAAAGAACTCTTCATTGTGAAAACTTTGAGGCTGATGTTCTTCACGTCTCTTGAACTTTCCTTTCCCGATGAAGTTGAGGTAAACACATAATTATTCATTTTGTATGTACACGAGTTCAAAGCAGCTTTGTGCTTTTCTTTCTGATTAATATTAAGAAAATCCCATTGAAAGGTCTGTCATTTTCAGGTTATTTGTGCTATGATATTGATGATTGGAGAGAATTTGCCATGTGAATTGAGGAATTCTCATGGATCCTGGGCAATTAGTGTCTGCAAAGCCAAGAACATAACAAATTCCAAGATTGCAAAAAGTGTTGTTACACTTGCTATATCTTTAAGCTTTCCTCCAAACGATTTGATCATATGTCAGGACATGGCCACAGAGCTGTTGCAAGTTATGGGATCGAAGACATGTGAACCGGTGAGAGTGTCTGAAGCATATCCCCTCTTGAATCACTCTACAAGAAATGCAATAAGTTCTTGCATACTGCACTTGATGGAAACATTTATACTCGATATGGATTGGGCCATAAAGAAGCTGAAGACTTTCTCTTCACTAATCCTCAGAAGCATCCATGTTAATACTAATGGAGAACACGCTCCGGGGCAAGCATTTGAGGAAAATCTCTATTCTAGGGCAGAAGCGGTTACGAAAGTACTAGCATCCTTTGTTTTAATGAGCCTTAACGGTACCTAATCAGTTTCAGTTTTTACCATCATAAACTTTAGTTTATCATCTCAAACTTATTCGTTCTGTCAATTAAAATGCGTGCAGATCCTCAAGCTGAGACTTTGCTTCGATTGGCGGCAAGGTTTTACAAGCATTTAGCTCAGATGTCAAAGCTTAGAATAGCTCCAAAAGGTTGCAAGCAAGTTTTGCCTTCCCTTAAGTTCCAGAAGCTTGTGGAGATTACTTGCAGGCAGGTCACAGTTCCTCTGTACAACTTTGTGGCCGAGATGCAAAGGGTATAGATGGATTCTCATTTTTGAGATTTTCTTTAGAAATTTTTTTTTTTTTTAGAATTATACTTTAGAAAGTTAATATGAAATCATTATTGCCCTCTGTAGTATTGTCTTTTTGTTTCTAATGTATTTAAGTTGATATATTCTGATAAAAAGAACAATTATGATTAAGAAGTTAATAATAGAAAGATGACTATTATAAAATTTGAAAAATATTTAGTAGCATCATCCTTAAGTATTATTACTAATAAAATGTAAACTCTACATGCAAAATTTAAATTATCGGACTCATTTTTATTAGCGAGTCGTCCTCATTTCTTTACTTTTCATCAGCCAATATATGCAATATCAAACTAACTAATTGATGGGTTTTGATCATCTTGACTTGCAGAGTCAGCAAGAAAATTCTAGCAGCAAAGGAATCATCAACAGGATCAAAAGAGAGAACAGGTGCATTCCAGACTTGATCTTTCAGATAGAAGATTATGAAAAGTATCTCATTCAGCTAAGCAAGCTAAGTAAAATCAACTTGTTGAGACATGCAAAGCGAAGTACTGCCCGGGATTTCAAAATAATAGACACGACCACCAACCGCGAAGCTGCTGCTGCGGAGAACAATCCCGTTGCAGCAGAAAGCGAGACGTGTGAAGAAGACTCAGAAGACAGTGAAGGAAGTGGGGGGTCTGAGAAAGTTCTATCTCCTGAAACTGGCAGTGCTTTGGCTGCAGAGGATTCGGAGTCCAATGGTGAAGAAGAAGGAGAAATTGCTTTTCCAAATGCCAAGAGGATGAGGAGATACGGAGTTGTGCAGGATGATGATGCGGCTTGAGAAGCTAGAACAAGTTAAGGCGACTTTTTGTCCTTTTTTGCTTGAATGGTTGCCCCTTTTTGAGAGCCCTCTTTTCATCCTCACCGTCCACATGGAAAGTGACTGGAAAAGGCCTAATGGGCACTTTCCTTCATTTTCACAAAGGTTAGAAACCAACATTTTAGTTTGCATTAGATTGGCGGGGAAATATGAGCAAATACCAGTGTTGTTCTACTTTAATTCTGAGGGTGAATTACAAATGACCCTTTTAAGATCAAGAGCAAAAGAATATTGCCCTTGGATCAAAATTAGAATTTTGTAAAAAAAAAATACTGTAATAAAAGAGTTTGAATTATAATTGAATCTAAAAAGGAACGGGGTCTACATTCAAGTATCTAGTACAAGAAAATTGTGGGAATTTATCTCGGAAAAAAATAAAGACATAAATGAGGTGCTCTTTTTATATTGATGGCATCAATCATTTGGCATGGGGATATTTACTTGAAGCGCAGCGTTTTGTTTTGTTTTTTTTAGTGAGAAATAAATGTTTCTTGTTTATTTACATGCTAATAATTGAATTGAGTAAATTATTCTATATGAATAATTGGAAATTGAGGGAGGTCTTTTCAAGATAAGACATTCTTTCTCACCAACTTTGCCAACCAAGACATTTGCCAAGTAATCAACGTGATACTTTAGCCACCAAAAAATTAGAACAAAAAAAAAAAAAAAAAAAAGCTTCATCTTGGTTTAACAACTAATAACAAAATTTGATTCTGTTAATTTCACTTATTCGAATTTAAAATTTAAGTTGAGATATAATTTTATATGAGTACTTTTTACTGTAATAAAAAAATTAAATGTGATTATTTTTGTGAACCTTTTACTATAATAAAATTTAAATTTTAAACTCGAATCAACAAAATAAATGGCATAATTTTACTCTCACTTTCACAATAATACCACAGTAAAATTTCTAGCAAAAAAAAAAATAATAATTGAAGGATATATGTTTAGAGAGAGAATGGTGATTCTGATTCCTCTCCTCATTATTGTCGTTGTTCCACTTTTCCACAACTTTCATTGCGAAAAAAAAAAAAAACAAACAAACAAACTTTCTTACCAAATCGGAGGGAAATTAAAGCGTTTCGAGTGTTTTCTAAGCAAAAAATAGCAGAAAATCAAATTTAAAAAAGAAGAGAAAAAGAAAAGAAAAATGAGCGACGACGCCAAGAAAAGCGTCCCCGGAGCTCTGTCGGCGCAGCTCAAATCCGACGACCGGAAACCCTTGCCAGCGTCCGCCGCCGCCCCGGCCGGCAAGCGCGTTGTCATCAAGAGTGCCGATATGTTCGGCGACATGCAGAAGGAGGCCGTCGACATCGCCATCGCCGTTAGCTCTCTCTCTCTCTCTCTCTCTCTCTTTCTCTCTCTAACCTCATTTATCTCTCTCTTCTGTAATGGGTTTGTCTTGTTTCTTAATTGTTTGGTTTTGATTTTGATTTTGAAGGCGTTTGAGAAGCATAGCGTGGAGAAGGATGTTGCAGAGAGTATAAAGAAGGAGTTCGACAAGAAGCACGGCCCCACCTGGCATTGCATCGTCGGACGAAATTTCGGTAACCCTTTTTCCCTTCTCCTTTTCTTTTCACGATTTTCTGGTTTTGATATTTGATGGGTTTTGTTCAGATTTGATTTTCTCTTGATTAGTTACCATTTTGGTCTTGCTTTTCGGATGAGTGATAATAAATGAGCAGATCTACGCTTTATTAACTTATTGCTATTGGGTTTTATCCTTTTTTTTTTTGTTGCTTTCAGTAGTTCAATTTGGTTCGTAGAAACTTGTTTTATATATTATGGAGTGATGATATTCAAAGTTCAAACATGATTGTTCTCAAATCATTAGTCATTAGTTTAGTATTACTGTGGAATGGCTGAACTTGAAACCTCTTAGATATTACTGGTATGGGCTGATTTTCTTTTTATTGCTAAACTGGTCTGAAAAGTGAAAAAACATTTGAATATGCCAAGTTAGAAACTGTGAAGTTACTCTGGCTGGCACATTGTTGGTCCCGAAACTACTGGATTGAAGTGTGTTCTTGTAGACTTGTACTTCATGTTACTAAAGAGATCATTCCTTTGAACTTGGTAAAAGTGGCCCAACTTATTACCAGAATTGGAGCTCGAGCTTTCACTGGCAACTATCGAGCCTGATCTCTTTCTGTTTGCTTTAACGTTACCAAAGCATTCCTCGGTGGAGGAACTACTACTGTTGAACAGAAACTTTTGAAATGTTTTTTGTGAGGCAAGGAAGTCACTTACCCCTAGCTTTCGTAAACACAACCCAACTATGACAATTCCCCGTTGCTCCTTACGGGTTAGGTTAGTCAATCCGATATGGAGTGTGTTCGTTGACAAAACCACCATATGAATGGAGACCTTTTAAACGAGTGGAGGCAAAGTGATCAACGAGAAAGAGGTCCTAGAGACAAACTATTTACTTTACTCTTGGTCTATAGAAAAGTAATCGATACATACAAAGATAATATTCATATTAGTTTACCAGGCATGGCTTGAGTTGAAAATATTTAGGTCCTACACTTTTGGGAAGCTCATTTTGGATGTAATAAACTCTAGAATTATTTTCAGGAAGAAGTCACTCATCGATTTTAGTATCATGTATAATTAAGATTTTTCCATGTGTTTGTTTTGATGTTTGGTGTGTTTGTTTTGATGTTTGGTGTGTTTGTTTTGATGTTTGGTGTGTATATTTATGCATGGTAATGTGTTGTTTTCTGGTGGCAACTAGCTCCCTGTGAACTTGTAATTTGACCTGTTCAATGTCGGCCAATATTCTAATTGACAAAAGCAGTGTTTTGAGATTGGAGTAAGAATCAATCTGAACCCTTTTTCTTTTGTCGGAGGTACAGACTTTCAGTGTTTCTGTTTTCTACTATTTCCACTTGGGTTAAGTATAGAAAGAAGCTAGTTGATGGGATATCCTATTAAGACAATGGATATAAGGCCATCAAGGCAACTTTTTATAACTCATGTTTTAATTGGTTTTGCTTAAGATTTAGCTTGTTCACATTGCTGCCTTTCTTTTTTAGATATGATATCATATACTTAACTTGGGACTCAGTTTGCAAGTCCAAACTCTTTCTTTTTGGCGAAGCGATAATGAGTTCATATTATTCCTTTTTTGGTCCTTCCAAGAGAGAAAAAATGGGGAACGGGAGCATTGTCAATGATATTTATTATATTTTAGACTAGTGCTCTCTTTTAGAGCTTGACAAATGTGTCAAAATTCTATGAGTTTGATACAAGTAGAATGACTGTTTTATCTCATATTAATTACCCCGAGTTTTGTATTAATTTCGCAATGAGTCATGGTGAGTATCATGTTTCAATAATATCACTTACGATATTCTTTTTCTGGTATTTCGTTGTCAGGTTCGTATGTGACTCACGAGACAAACCACTTTGTTTATTTCTACTTGGATCAGAAAGCAGTTTTGCTGTTCAAATCTGGATGATGATGATGACGACGGCGACGACAATGATGTTGTGTTGTGCTGTGCTGTTGACAAGAGATGATAATGAGTGGTGATGAGGCTGTGATTATGATTATGATGATAATGATAATGATTAGCATTTGTATGTATTAATTGAAATTCACTTGGTGGCCAGACCTGTTTCTGGATGTTCTTATTCTCAACTTGTATATCTAATATCACTTACTTTGGATTTAAACTTTTGAATGAGCTTTTCCATCTTTTTTACTTCAATCGTTCCACTTAACTATTTCCTGCCAATCACAATACACTTTCTCGGATTAAAAAGTGCACGTCAGGGGTTTTTGAAAGCATATTATTAATTTGTTTTCAAGATTATCTTCACTTGGGACCTCTAGATATTAGATGAATACCTTGTTTCCATCTATTTTTGGTGATCAAGGAGGATATCATTCTTGCCTATGAAACAAAGATTGAGAGCCCGTTGGTTGGATGATTCGTTCTCTTATTCGAATGATTCGAATCATGGTTCATGGTTCGCTACAGTATTTTCTCTCATAAAAAACACACGTAAATAAAAAATGGTTTTAATTTCATAGTTTTAATCTATAAACTAAATGGACTCTGAATCATAATTACCGCCAAGGCAGTAGCATAGTAGCATCGGGCTTACTCCCAAGTAGTTTGGCAGGAGAGACGTCTTGTGTTTGAGTCGCGTAGGAAGTCTTTTTGAGATTGGATTTTTTACAGGCTAATTAGTTCAATGCTCATCAGTCTTCAATGGGTTGAGGTAACACACTTTGTCTCTTGAAGCAAGTGGGTGCAAGTTTACTTACACTTACCGATAACTACCACCGGTCGTTTCTCTCCACACTTTAAGATTGGATCATTATTTATCCTAACCCCAAATCTCAAGGATGAGGAACCGAAGGAAATTCAGATGATCACTTTATGCAATCTTGTAAACCATCTTTCGAAGCCAACTGCCTCAGCTTGAAATTTGGTTCGCCAAACAAAAGAGTAAGTGAGACGAGAGGGATAAGAGCAAATTTTGATTAATGCCTTTTGATTAGTATAGTTCTTTGACTACGTTAATCAAAACGGAAGGGGTAAAATTCCAATATCCATTCACTCTTAAGGGGCATTTCTCTCTTTTTCCCAAGTGAATTCTCATAGCAAGGAATAGAAAATGCCATGTATATCAACAGAATATCTGATTGTGTGGTAATGACATGTCTTTCTTATTAAAGCAGATAAGATTCCTCCGGCCATGGAAAATACTTCACTATCCCCTTCAGTTGAACATCTTTTTCTCAATTCTAGTAAAAGAAGTATAGTTCTTCCACGCCTAACAATCTGGCAAGATTAAATAAATAAATAAACCTTTTTTATCCAAATATCCTTTTTTTTTTTTCCTTTCTTCTCACAACTTCATCACATTAATAGCTTGGAGAAAAAAGAAAATGCACTTCTTAAGCTATGTGAAGTTATTTTATCCATTTCATCACATCTATATCTACAATTGGAAAAATCAAGTCTTTTTTAGTAGGCTTAAAATCAAGTGTTTACTCTTTAGCCTGACTTGTTTGAACTTAAAGGAGCAAGAGTAGTCGTGCACGTTGCTATTAATATTGTTTTTTTGTTTCATTTGACATTTTACATGACCTTTTAAGGAAGGAGTATTGTTCAAAATATTATTTTAATGGGAAGATTGCTCGAGTTTGGTTGATCATTAATCTCAAGGACAATTTTCATCAAGGTCTCTAAGTAGTAATCTTAGGTTAGGCTTAAAATCCCCATTCTAGTATACGCATGCTCTCTCCAAGGATATATAGCAGGATTGGTAAGAAGTATTTATATACAAAATGATCACTTCATACTCTATGTTTTTTAATTTAGCAACAGTGTTAATCTGTCTATTTTATGGTTATCGAGATAACATTATCTCAAATATACCTTTTTTATGTGTGGGTGGTTAACAGAAGATAGAATGTCATTAGGGGCTATTTTATTGACTTCGTTTTTTATTATATTTTACACAATGGACATATATGTACTTAACTTGGTAAGATAAAAAAGAACTGACAGTCCCTTATTAAGGAACACTTAAAATGAACTCTTTACGGTTCGGTATATTCAAATAGTACATATTTTTATACGTTACTCTGATTAAAATCATGTTAAATCAAAAAGTATGACATAATAATATAATCTAATACAAATTTAACGTTGAAACCAAGATCCTACTTGTATAGTATTTTTTTTTTTTTTACCCTACTACTGAATTCTCAATATATTTATTCTCATGGACTTTTTTTATGGCTCTTAACTTTTGCCTTTTACACTGCATTGACAAGTTTAAATAATAAAAATAAACAAGTTGAGATTCTTGCATGGTCTTGAATCCCATTCCTCATGATATGATGCTTTGAAAACAATATTTAAAAAAAAAAAAAAGATAAAAGTCTATTCATCCCTTGTGGTCTCATTCTTGTTAGGTGATTTTTAGCTTTTCAACGATTTCCCATTTTAAACACCTGACATTCATAGAACCACTATCAAAACTTTTTTCATTTTTGGTTTTCCTTTATTGAAATATACTGAGACATTTTTGTACCAGCCTTCTTCAATATGGGAAGGGATATACATCGTCTTATCATGACTTTTTCTTTCATATATATTGAGCCCGTTCGGTTCGCTAATTCAAATTTTTAATTTGAATTGAGATGTAATGTTATGTGAGAATTTTTTATTGTAACAAAAAAATTAAATGTAATTATTTTTGAGAATTTTTTACTATAACAAAACTTAAATTCTAACATCGAATCAGTGAAAAGAACGAGGCCATTGTAAACAAATTTTGGCTGTACTTTTTGCAGCAATGTAGAAATGTAGTTCTTTATGCCTTGTCGTTTTGCATTTCAAATGGATGAACACTTTGTTCTCTAAAAAAAAACCTCTTTGTCAGAGTTGGGACTTGACATTAAGCTTCTAAATGGTGCAAAAAAGTGATGCTAGGGATTAGGGGAAGAGGAAATGTAGACAATATCTTTTTTTTTTAAAGAATAATGTGTTAGTTTATCAATTCATCCTAAAAACTTAAGCTAAATTTAAGCTGTTAAGAAGTATACCAATAATAGTTTTATACTTTAACATTGTCCCTCACGTATAGGCTGGACAATAAGCAATCATGTGAATAAATTAATTAAAAAGCCCAACACGTGAATATTTAAGCCCGAAATATATTAAAGACCCAACACATAATGACAATTTAAATGGAGATAAATAGTGCAATTATAGAAAGTTAAACTCAATACTTCCCGCTTTGATACCATGTTAGTTTACCAATCCATTTTAAAAACTTAAACTGTTAGGAAGGATGAGGAACCGAAGGAAATTCAGATGATCACTTTATGCAATCTTGTAAACCATCTTTCGAAGCCAACTGCCTCAGCTTGAAATTTGGTTCGCCAAACAAAAGAGTAAGTGAGACGAGAGGGATAAGAGCAAATTTTGATTAATGCCTTTTGATTAGTATAGTTCTTTGACTACGTTAATCAAAACGGAAGGGGTAAAATTCCAATATCCATTCACTCTTAAGGGGCATTTCTCTCTTTTTCCCAAGTGAATTCTCATAGCAAGGAATAGAAAATGCCATGTATATCAACAGAATATCTGATTGTGTGGTAATGACATGTCTTTCTTATTAAAGCAGATAAGATTCCTCCGGCCATGGAAAATACTTCACTATCCCCTTCAGTTGAACATCTTTTTCTCAATTCTAGTAAAAGAAGTATAGTTCTTCCACGCCTAACAATCTGGCAAGATTAAATAAATAAATAAACCTTTTTTATCCAAATATCCTTTTTTTTTTTTTCCTTTCTTCTCACAACTTCATCACATTAATAGCTTGGAGAAAAAAGAAAATGCACTTCTTAAGCTATGTGAAGTTATTTTATCCATTTCATCACATCTATATCTACAATTGGAAAAATCAAGTCTTTTTTAGTAGGCTTAAAATCAAGTGTTTACTCTTTAGCCTGACTTGTTTGAACTTAAAGGAGCAAGAGTAGTCGTGCACGTTGCTATTAATATTGTTTTTTTGTTTCATTTGACATTTTACATGACCTTTTAAGGAAGGAGTATTGTTCAAAATATTATTTTAATGGGAAGATTGCTCGAGTTTGGTTGATCATTAATCTCAAGGACAATTTTCATCAAGGTCTCTAAGTAGTAATCTTAGGTTAGGCTTAAAATCCCCATTCTAGTATACGCATGCTCTCTCCAAGGATATATAGCAGGATTGGTAAGAAGTATTTATATACAAAATGATCACTTCATACTCTATGTTTTTTAATTTAGCAACAGTGTTAATCTGTCTATTTTATGGTTATCGAGATAACATTATCTCAAATATACCTTTTTTATGTGTGGGTGGTTAACAGAAGATAGAATGTCATTAGGGGCTATTTTATTGACTTCGTTTTTTATTATATTTTACACAATGGACATATATGTACTTAACTTGGTAAGATAAAAAAGAACTGACAGTCCCTTATTAAGGAACACTTAAAATGAACTCTTTACGGTTCGGTATATTCAAATAGTACATATTTTTATACGTTACTCTGATTAAAATCATGTTAAATCAAAAAGTATGACATAATAATATAATCTAATACAAATTTAACGTTGAAACCAAGATCCTACTTGTATAGTATTTTTTTTTTTTTTACCCTACTACTGAATTCTCAATATATTTATTCTCATGGACTTTTTTTATGGCTCTTAACTTTTGCCTTTTACACTGCATTGACAAGTTTAAATAATAAAAATAAACAAGTTGAGATTCTTGCATGGTCTTGAATCCCATTCCTCATGATATGATGCTTTGAAAACAATATTTAAAAAAAAAAAAAAGATAAAAGTCTATTCATCCCTTGTGGTCTCATTCTTGTTAGGTGATTTTTAGCTTTTCAACGATTTCCCATTTTAAACACCTGACATTCATAGAACCACTATCAAAACTTTTTTCATTTTTGGTTTTCCTTTATTGAAATATACTGAGACATTTTTGTACCAGCCTTCTTCAATATGGGAAGGGATATACATCGTCTTATCATGACTTTTTCTTTCATATATATTGAGCCCGTTCGGTTCGCTAATTCAAATTTTTAATTTGAATTGAGATGTAATGTTATGTGAGAATTTTTTATTGTAACAAAAAAATTAAATGTAATTATTTTTGAGAATTTTTTACTATAACAAAACTTAAATTCTAACATCGAATCAGTGAAAAGAATGAGGCCATTGTAAACAAATTTTGGCTGTACTTTTTGCAGCAATGTAGAAATGTAGTTCTTTATGCCTTGTCGTTTTGCATTTCAAATGGATGAACACTTTGTTCTCTAAAAAAAAACCTCTTTGTCAGAGTTGGGACTTGACATTAAGCTTCTAAATGGTGCAAAAAAGTGATGCTAGGGATTAGGGGAAGAGGAAATGTAGACAATATCTTTTTTTTTTAAAGAATAATGTGTTAGTTTATCAATTCATCCTAAAAATTTAAGCTAAATTTAAGCTGTTAAGAAGTATACCAATAATAGTTTTATACTTTAACATTGTCCCTCACGTATAGGCTGGACAATAAGCAATCATGTGAATAAATTAATTAAAAAGCCCAACACGTGAATATTTAAGCCCGAAATATATTAAAGACCCAACACATAATGACAATTTAAATGGAGATAAATAGTGCAATTATAGAAAGTTAAACTCAATACTTCCCGCTTTGATACCATGTTAGTTTACCAATCCATTTTAAAAACTTAAACTGTTAGGAAATGAGTTAATAATAATTTTATACTTTAATAATATGGTCATATATTTGCAGACATTTAGTTCATAAATTTATTATTATGATTCAAAATTATTTTTATTTTACGTGTATATTTTATTAAAAAAAAATATTATAATAAATAATAAATTATGATTCAAATCCTAATACGATAATTTAAACCATAATACATAATACGATTGATAATAATACGAATCTCCCCCGCACACTAATTAGTATGGCCAACAAATAGACATATATATATATATATCGCAAAATGTCGCATCGAATGGCATCCTAAACTCAAGGCTCATTCGATACTACTTCATAAACTGAAGCTGCACTCCATATTAATTCGTCTTGTTTGACTTAATGGTCATTAATAATACGGTGAATATATTACAGCTAGTGAAATAAATTTACCCTTCCCCGTACTATTAGATAAGTATAAGTCTCATCATGAATGAATGGACATATTTTTTTGTCTAAAAAACTCAAAAAAAAATAATTTAAACTCTAATTTTATTTAAATTTACGTTTTTTTAAATTTTAATTTTATTCAATTTTATTCTTCAATATGGGAAGGGATATACATCGTCTTATCATGACTTTTTCTTTCATATATATTGAGCCCGTTCGGTTCGCTAATTCAAATTTTTAATTTGAATTGAGATGTAATGTTATGTGAGAATTTTTTATTGTAACAAAAAAATTAAATGTGATTATTTTTGAGAATTTTTTACTATAACAAAACTTAAATTCTAACATCGAATCAGTGAAAAGAACGAGGCCATTGTAAACAAATTTTGGCTGTACTTTTTGCAGCAATGTAGAAATGTAGTTCTTTATGCCTTGTCGTTTTGCATTTCAAATGGATGAACACTTTGTTCTCTAAAAAAAAACCTCTTTGTCAGAGTTGGGACTTGACATTAAGCTTCTAAATGGTGCAAAAAAGTGATGCTAGGGATTAGGGGAAGAGGAAATGTAGACAATATCTTTTTTTTTTAAAGAATAATGTGTTAGTTTATCAATTCATCCTAAAAACTTAAGCTAAATTTAAGCTGTTAAGAAGTATACCAATAATAGTTTTATACTTTAACATTGTCCCTCACGTGTAGGCTGGACAATAAGCAATCATGTGAATAAATTAATTAAAAAGCCCAACACGCGAATATTTAAGCCCGAAATATATTAAAGACCCAACACATAATGACAATTTAAATGGAGATAAATAGTGCAATTATAGAAAGTTAAACTCAATACTTCCCGCTTTGATACCATGTTAGTTTACCAATCCATTTTAAAAACTTAAACTGTTAGGAAATGAGTTAATAATAATTTTATACTTTAATAATATGGTCATATATTTGCAGACATTTAGTTCATAAATTTATTATTATGATTCAAAATTATTTTTATTTTACGTGTATATTTTATTAAAAAAAAAATTATAATAAATAATAAATTATGATTCAAATCCTAATACGATAATTTAAACCATAATACATAATACGATTGATAATAATACGAATCTCCCCCGCACACTAATTAGTATGGCCAACAAATAGACATATATATATATATATCGCAAAATGTCGCATCGAATGGCATCCTAAACTCAAGGCTCATTCGATACTACTTCATAAACTGAAGCTGCACTCCATATTAATTCGTCTTGTTTGACTTAATGGTCATTAATAATACGGTGAATATATTACAGCTAGTGAAATAAATTTACCCTTCCCCGTACTATTAGATAAGTATAAGTCTCATCATGAATGAATGGACATATTTTTTTATCTAAAAAACTCAAAAAAAAATAATTTAAACTCTAATTTTATTTAAATTTACGTTTTTTTAAATTTTAATTTTATTTAATTTTATTTAACTTTATTCAAATTATAATTTTAATTCAAATTTAATTTAAAAATTATATTTAAATTACACTCTAAAAAAATAACCCTTTTAATTTATTTTATTTACCTTTTGGTAATTCCCAACTTTTCCATGATGTAGAGGCAATTGTTTATTCGCCTCCTTTTCTCTTTGCTTTTGTCTCTTTTGGTAAATAGTAAAAGCTTTAATGGTCGAAACGACCAAAATCACCATGAGTGTTAATGAGGTATACCCACTTAAGGACAAAGTATTTTAACCCCCAACACAGTTCAAGAACAGAATTGGGGCTGAACTAAATATTTGCTTTATTGGACCTACTCTCTGTCCTATAAGTTGTGTAAATTCATGAAAAAAATAAAACAACAGTAAATAAAAAGAGTAGAGACAAAATTAAAACGGTGGTTAAGGATAAAAAACCATTCATTACCCATCAGTAATATAACGCAATAGTGCCACACTGTAAATATTTGCATTTGCAAAAGGTAAAAGTACAACAAGGAATTAAAGTAGAATGGCCAAAAATAAAAGGGTAAAAAAAAAAAAAATCAGGAAAGTGACAAATCAAATGAGGACTTTGTAAAAATAACTCAATAAAAAAATTTTATTAGTAAAATAATTTTTTTAAAATTTTTATTTATAAAATAACTACTTTTTACAAAGTGGTCCTTCTTCATAAAAAATAAAAAATGTCATTTTATTAGAGAATATTTGATAGAGAAATTCGTTCGCTGATTCAAATAATGATTCATGATTCGCTACAGTATTTTCTCTCATAAAAAATTCACGTAAATAAAAAATAATTCGAATCGCATAGTTTAAATTCTCCAACCAATCGAATTTCACTTTATTGGATAGTCATTCTAACATATTGTCCTAAATTTCAAGAGCCCCTCTAAAAAAATAAAAAAGTATCAAATCAAAGGGTCTCTAGAGAAATATTAAAATCCTTAGTTCCTTTGTGGCAACCATATCTTTTTTTGCCCATTGGGAGTCTGGGACCATGACATTGTTCCCAAGTACTAATTCTTCATTATGTTCTCCACTATAGGACACACTGTTCCCCTCAGTGCGCAATCTAGACATTCCCTCCATAGCACCTCTAAAATACGCATCACCTTAAAACACTGATTATTTTTTTTTTTAAGTAACTCAAATCTATTTTTGTTATAATAAAAAATTTTAAAAAACAAATCACATCAAAACTCTCTCCCATCTTAACTTAAATTAAAAACTACCTAAATTACCGATCAACACTATATTACCACACGACTGATTTTTCAAAATTTGAAAAGAAGAAACAATAAAGGCCAATCAATGAACTAACAAAAAGTTAATCAAAGATTAATCACGCCAGGAAATAACATAAATGCCCTTTAACTGTCACAAATTCCCCCGCTAATCCTTTCCTCCATCAAGAGCCCACAGATTATAGATGTGTAGTACGCAGGGGGTGGCAAAAGAAGTTAAAGGACTCTTTTGTCTTCATACCAGGAGGCAAAAGCCGCAAAACAACATAGGGACATCAACGTCATTACAAATTCAACCAAGGGTAAAACCGGTAAAAAAAACTTCCCAAAAAAAAACCAATTTTAATTTCCATACTTGTAACTTCTCTCTTTAGCAGGCAAACCCACCCGCTTTGTTCCTTGCTCCTTTGCGGTGACGAGAAGATGAAGATGATGAAGAAGAGCACGATGATGATGATGATGAAGAAGAAGAAGAACTGGGTTTTATGGCAGCCAATGAACAGTTATCTTTGAGAATACTTTCTTCATCGTCCATGAAAATCTGCCTGCATCTACACTCCACGCTGCAAAAAGCCCTATCTCCCCTAAAAAAAAACCAGAGAAAGAAATAAGCTTTTGACATGGAAAAACGACAAACAAACCAAAAACACTATCTGGGTTTTGCTCTAAAAAGTAAAAAAAGAAAAGAAAGAGAGAGAGAGAGGAGAGAGAGAGAGAGAGGAGAGAGAAACCTGTACATGTAGATGTCTTTTCCGGGCAAGAGCTTCTGGTGGCAAAGAAAGCATTGTTCCAGAAAAGTTGGAGCGAGAAAAGGCCTGTTGTTGACGTTGTAGAGAGAGAAAGCTGACTTGTTGTTCTTGTTGTTGTTGTTGTTGATGATCATGGTGGTTTTGTTGATAACTTGATGATTGATGATTTTCTTGTTATTAATACTACTACTACTACTCTTTTGGCCTTCCAATACTATGCTTAGTCCCACCATATTATCTCATTCTCTGTTTTACTATTCTTTTTGTTTTCTGTTTTGGTCGTGGAGAAGAAGGAGGAGGATGAGGAGGAGGAAAGAAGAGAGAATTATATGTTAATGCAATGTGTATTTTTGTGTGTTTCTTTTGGGTGTGTTTTTGCTGTAAATTTGAGGAAAATAAATAGATGAGAGAGAGAGAGGGGGGAGAGAGAGAGAGAGAGAGAGAGAGGAAATGCTACGGGAAGGGTGGGACCCTACAGCTATGGGGGAAGCAGTAATAAGGACGATTAGCGTAGCGAACGATTTGACTCCTATCGCTGCTTAACTGCCACGTACCATCTGTGAGTTTCCATTTCATTTTCCTCCTTTTCTTCAACTTTTTTTTTTTTTTTCTTTTTTACCTTATATTTTCTACTGCTTTTTGTCTTTTTGTGATTAAGCTTCAATTGTTTTTTTTATTTTTTATTTATTTTTGTTATTGCTCAGTGCATTTTTTTTTGGTAGTTATAGCTTAGTGGATTAATCCTTTGTGATTAGTAGCGCCAATGGCCCTTTGGTTTGGAGTGTTGTGTGTTGCATCATGCATGGGTTCTGTGAACTCAATTTCCAAATGCATTTGGACACAATTTCTAAATGCATTTGGACACGACATGAATGCACAAGTATTGCATTGTTTTGCCCCTTATAAAACTAACACTTTTTATGTAAATAAATTTTGGATGAGTAAGAATTGTGTTACTAAATTAATAGAGTTTCTTTGTTAGTTTACTCTATCGATAGTCCTAATTTGTTATCGTTAGATTTGATTAAAATCATATTAAATTAAAAAAATATACAAAATAGACAGATTTAAATACATATCTAACGATTAAAAAGTAAAAAACTACTAATAATTCATTTTTACAGTGACTATTAAATAAAGTCTCTTTTTTAATATGATTCTTTATAATGTTTTCTTTTCGGTACAAAATAGACAGATTTAAATACATATCTAACGATTAAAAAGTAAAAAAACTACTAATAATTCATTTTTACAGTGACTATTAAATAAAGTCTCTTTTTTAATATGATTCTTTATAATGTTTTCTTTTCGATGATTTTGGTTTCTAACCTTTTTTTTCCTGTTGACTATGAGCCTTGTCTCAAATAACTCACCTTAAAAACAGCAGGGATATACGTAGAATATTTAAGCCCCGTTTGATTCGCTTGTTTAAATTTTATTAGTTTAAACTTTTTGATTTGAACAGAAACATTCAAACTGTATGGTTTAATTAATTGTAGTTTGATCATTGACATTTGAATATGTAGTTAAAGTTTTAATTTAAACAAGAAATAAAATTTAAATTTGTATTTGATAGGTGTAAAAAGTAAAGAGAGTGTGCACTTTTTATTGTTCAAAAATAATTTAAACGGTTGAACTTGAGGAGAGAATTAAACTCTAAATTAGGTCATTTAACTCAGTTCAAATGAGAAATATAATTTTAACTGCATGCTTACTAAACGTCAATTTAAACTGTGTCCACTCTTCAAATTGAGTTAAACTAACTAAACTAATAAAACAAACAGACGTAAGACATTTCTAGAGAATGGATTTTCGCTGTGATGTAAATCGAGGTATTTGGAAAGGCAGCCCGTGGTAATAAAAGCCTCTTCATGATCATTCAGAATTATGCTATACTTAACTACAAGTTATAAATTATTGTGGTTTGATTAGTCCTCTTAACCCCGAGAAAATATGGGATGTGATGTTGAACGAGAAAATAAGGTTTGTTGGGATTATATTGTGGTTGGTATATTATATTATAAAGTCATATTGTTTATTTTGATAAAATTACATATGGAACTATCATTTGGAAATTCATTGCTCCTTATTTTCTTGGTTAGGAAGTAATATTCTTAATAAGCCATCTATCCTCCATTTCTTGAGAGGGCATTGTCATGCATGATAAAGTCAAAGAAATATATAAATGTATGGTGATATGTATTACTCTTTTTGGTTTTGCATCAAAACATGTACTGGTGGTGGTTTTACTAGCTAGACGATAAAATTAGCATAAAGTTTTGGAAAATAACACGACAAATTAGGAATTGAGTATAACTTTCAAAAAACCATAAACTTTTGAACCACCAAAATGATGTGCATTAATTATTAATCGCAAAGAAGCTTAGCCCATATTCTTTCCCCCACCACCAGTACCATGATAAAAAGTTTGAAGTATTTATACAAAACAATCGCTTTTAAACTCTTTAAAATTTGTCTTTAATTTAATAATATTATCAATGTATTTATTTTATGGTTGTTGAAATAATATTGTTTAAAATACATCCTTTTTGTGTGGATGGTTTATGAATGGTTAACAAGAGATAAAAATGTTATTACTACGAGTTATTTTACAGACTTATTTGCAAATTATATTACAATTTATCGAAAACTATTTTTTCAACTCTTGCATAATGGGCATACACATAATTAACTAACAGTTTTGTTGTCGATAAATGAATATTTGCATGGCAATATTCCAATTAAAGGGTGCCTTAAAAAACAAATTAACTACAAAGGTCCCATATGAAAAGAACCTTTTGCACATTTGTTTTGGACATACACACAATCCTTATTAGCCTATACCTATTGCCTTTTATTCTCAAATATATCATTTTTTTTTCCTTTTTATAGTACTATTCTATTCCTAAGTTTTCATGATAATTTCCAAAGACAAGCCGACGCATGCATGATTTGCTTATTGGAGGAGCATAAGCTTAGGAAGCTCTATCTAACCTATAATAAAGCAAGATAATTGTTTAAAGAATTTGACCTTGAGAAAAGAAGAAGGTACAAGGAAAAGAAAGATTAAACCCTCATTTTTTTGCCACACTAACCCTTGCTTTCCTTTTCATGCTTCTCAATAATTCATGCATTTACATATATTATTATCCTATCAATCTTTTCCACTACGCGGCACGCTAACTAGAGGTGAAAATGAATGACATATATATATATATATATATATATATAGCGGCAGATTTAATAATATATAATTATTTATTTTTCATGCCTTTAATGGTAATTTGCTTAATTAGGGGACGTTTAGTAAGGGAATTCGTACCATGATTCGAATAATAATTTATAGTTCGATACAGTATTTTTTCTTAAAAAAATACACGTAAATTAAAAATAATTTTAATTTCATGATTTTAATTTATGAACTAAACGTATCATTAGTTTTAATTTAACATACGCTTCATTGCTTTTACTTTTGTGCCTTATCCGTTAAATTTTATATGTTTATCGTGAGTTACAAAGAGTACATTTATATCAAAAAATATTATATGTAAATATCGTAGGAGTACCAAAAATAAGATATTAAACTAGTATCTTGTGCATATAAATAATAATATTAAACGAACAAAATAAGAAAAATTATCCCAATCTCCAAAATTAAAGAGGCAGAAAGACCCATCAAGTGAAGAGGAACAGGTGTTTGATATTTGATAAAGATGGCGAGTTTTGTCAACAATAGGCAACGCAAACCAAGTAAAAATAGCTTGGTGAAGCTGATAATCACAGCCAAATGACTAGGAAATAAATTAATAAAGAAAAATAATATTTGTTTTAGATAAAAGGAAAAAAAAAAAGAGAGATAAGAATGGATTGGAGAGAGAGAATGGGGAGTAATGCGGTGTTGCGAATGAGGAACACTGGCATTGAACACGTGTCACGTCTTTTGGAGCTTGCGTGGACGTAGCGATCCTACTAGAGTGGCCAGGTGTTTTTTTTTTTTTTTTTTTTTTTTGGGCTACCCTATTAGAATGACCAGTTTACAAAGTGATTATCTAGCTCTAGAGTGTTCATTAAATCTGTTAATCCGTCTAATACGTATAATTTAATTTCATCTGACAGATTGAATTGAAAAAATTTTAGATTAATTATGAATTGAGATTTTTTGAATTTGAAATTAAGAATTGAATAACAGATTAAGCATTTCTCAATTCACATAGTATATTACATATGTTTTTTAAATATTATTAAATATAAGTAACATATACAAAAAAACTTTTTATCCATTTTTGACAACCAATTGATGCTACTTCTATAAATTTAGGAACCGAATGGAGCGCTTAGAACCTAGAAGAGATTTGTTTTAAGTGGGAGTTTCTCTAGTGTTTTTTTTTTGGTTGAAAATATTGATATTTTCTATTTTTTTAGTAGTTAGATTTAATCAAAATTAAATTTTATTAAAAAAATATGTAAAATAAACAAATTTTAATATAAATTTAATAGTTAAAAAATAAAAAATACCGATATTTTTATAAAAAAGAAAATATCAAAAAAAGTCTCTAAATTTGAGGATGAAAATGGAATAAAAGGATAAACAAGTATTAGTTGTTGTACAGAGATTCTTATTGTACAATAACGCCAGGTGGCACGGAGCTACCAATCTATCACCGCCGGATTTACTATCACCCCTTTTTTATGAGTACTTTCGCTGTTAAAATCTTCATTAATGGTTGTGTTAATTCACTCTTTTATTAATGCTGTTCATTTATTTGAAGGAAGCGATCGATGGAGAGCACTATTATTTGTGGTGTACGTACGTTTTTGGTAAGATACGTATCAGAATTGAAGCAACACAAACATTTATTTAAGTTGATTGGTGAAAGAAGTAAGTTTCTCGGGTAGAATTTTCTTATTGAAGGTCGGTTTTTTATCGTTAAATTTTATTAAAATCACATCAGTTTAAAAAAATATATAAATATAAATTTAACGATTGAAAATAGAAATTTTCAAGTAGTTAATTTTTCATAACCTAAAAGAAAAGAAAAAAAGATTTAAGAGCCTTTGTATGGTATATATGTGTGCATTTTTAGTCAAAATACATTAAAAAGGACTCAAATATGTTATTCAATTTTAACGTTTTAATTGATGTCTAATTAATTAAATCATGTCACATTATGTAAAAAATTTAAATTACTTTTTAACTAATTTTTTTTATGCTTATCATAAGATGATATGATTTAATTAGTTAAACACTAATTAGGATAAAAAAATTGAACAACAGATTTGGATTCCATTAGAAATACACTTACAGAATTTGATACAATGCTGACGTTTAAATCAAAGGTTTTTTTAATGCAATATAGAATTATCAATAGAGGGTATTTTGTTTTTAATGCAATATAGAATTATCAATAGAGGGTATTTTGTTTTTAATGCAATATAGAATTATCAATAGAGGGTATTTTGTTTTTAATGCAATATAGAATTATCAATAGAGGGTATTTTGTTTTTAATGCAATATAGATATAGATTAAGATTAAAGCCGCGAAGATTAAATTAATCTAAAGCCAGCTATTAAAGTGAGTCAGAATACGAAAGCAAACTCTTCTGCGAACACTGTCATATGCACGTAAGCATTGTCATGCAAATTACAAATAACACCGTTTATCCACGTTGAATGTTGTCGTTTTGTCGAGGAAAGGAGAAGGGGTGGAAATTTTTTAAGGTAGCTACAAATGATGGTTTTTATTATTTTCTTTTTCTTTTTCGTTGAAGTATTTGATTAGGTAAATAGAATATTTACTCTACTTATACGGAATTGTTTTCAACAATCAAATTCTTATTAAATTTTATTATCACTTTGCACATACTTATTTTTTATGAAAATTTTAAATTTATGGTACGCAGAAAAGATAGACAGACTAACTAAATCGGTCCTTAATATATAGAGAGCTTTTTTTGATAGGATCAGAAAAATAAATTATTGATAGTTATAAATTTTTAACTGTAAAATTTGAATTATAAATATGCATATTTTTTTAAATATGATGTGATTTTAATTAGATTTAGGCATTATTCACTTTGTAAATTTGAGTTTTTAATTCAAATTAAGATGTGATCTTTTTTTAAAATTTTTAACTGTAACAGAATAAGTTAGATGTGATATTTTTTAAAAAATTTTAACTATAAAAATTTAAAACTAAAAATTTAAATCGGTAAAATAAAAAACAACTTTTAACGGTTTTTAACCAGTCCAACCTCAAAAGTTACTTATAATAGGCCCTGTTCATTTCGCTGATTCGAGTTTAGAATTCGAGTTTTGCTACAGTAAAAAGCTCTCATAAACAATCACATTTAACTTTTTTAGAGAGAGAGAGAGAGAGAGAGAGAGAGAGAGAGAGATCGGTAGATTTGAGTGATCGGCCAATGTTGTGCCGCGTGGATGCTGAGTAGGACATGAGTGAGGTTTGAATTTGAGAGTAAGCTGAGAACGATGGAACCATGAGGCCTTGAGGTGTGCGAATGACATGGCCTTTTTTGACCCTGTTTGGTGGCACCACTTTTATTTGTGTCCAAAAACATGCCCCATTGGCCCTGGCACCTGATTCCTCCTTTCAATCAACTTTTAAATTATTGTTCAACCCAGAGTGAGAAACCAAACAACTAAACAGACAAACAAGTCCTTGTTGTCTGTGTGATTGCAACTTGGCAGGGAATTCTTCTTAGATACTTGCTTTGTAACTAAAAAGCAGCTTTCAGAGTGGGATTTGGGAACAAACTAAAGTGATTTTTGAGATATTTTAAGCACAAAAGAAAAAAAAGAAAAAAAAGAAAGTGGGGGGGATTGGGTCGCAAAGGCAGTTTATGACAATGAAAGTCCATACTAATAATTGGACTTTTCTTTTCACACACCTATTTATTTATTTTTAAGGTTTTTAGTCTTTTTGAAGTCAATTCTATTTTTCAATCTCTGTTATATACTTGTCGAGCGGATTGAGTCGAGGAGATCAAAAAAATTAGAGTAGACGATGGATCAAATAATCAGAAGGATAATAATAAGACCAAATAACGTACAAAACCAGTAGAATTTTAACAACTATTAGAAGGTTTGATTTATTAGCATATCTCGGAAAATCTCAATGAAACTTGCTCATTCCTTATCGAGAGGCCGCAAATCAGTTACACTTGACCATACATAATTAAAAAATGAAAAAAAAAAGAGTGACAGAATTAATGATATTAACATTTCTTTATATATAGAATAGTGAAAAAAAATAGTTGGTAAAAGAATTACAATATTCAATTTCTTTGATTATATTACAGATTGGATAGTGGGTGTTATGTTTATGTGGCATAAACACACATTTTGTGACATGAATTACAGCTAATTGTTGTATTCAACGAAGCATTATTATGGTCCCCATGTTATGGAACAAAACCCGAAAGCCCAGGTTTAAAGTTATTAGCTCTTGTCCTAACTTGTTCTCTCTCTTCTTATGAATGGACTTGTTGAGAATGAGGGGCCTAGACCAAAACAACCCAACACTTACAATGGGCCTATATTTGGGTCTTTGGACATTTAAATTCGGGAGAAAGAGGAGAATAGGCTAACGGCGAATTAAAATTAATATATCAATAATTTACATAAGTTAATAAATAGGTTAAATTACTATTTTTGTTCATAATTTATCTGGTATGAACCATACCTTGACAAGTTATTGTCCATAACTTATCTGGTTATGAACCATAACTTGACAAATTTATCCATAACTTATCTAGTTATGAACCATAACTTAACAAGTTTGTCCGTAACTTATCTGGTTATGAACTATAACTTGACAAATTATGACTTATTAATTTCTATAACTAAAAATTGATTTATATACTTTATTAAGCTTTTCGGCCTATTTCCTACTTTAAATTCTCTTATACTTTTTGCAGTGAGTTTCTTTTTTCCTTGTAGGGCAAGGTAGGTGTACATATGATGTATTTTTGGCCACGCCAGTGAGTAATATGGTTGTCCATTAACTGTGTTGATAGATGAATTATTGCAAGTACTTTTTTAAAGGCATATGTATTATTTCATTTCTACTATAAGGAGAGTTTCGTGATAGGATAAAGAATAGAAAAAATTTCGACCGCAGGTAGAGAATAATGATGAAGCATCGAATTTTCATCAAATTTCACTACTATTTCTTAATCTGATATGATTAAGATATAATCGGACAATTTTAATCTGTATTTTACTAGTAAAATATGTTTTTCATACCTTTCTACATATTATTACGTCTCGTTCAGTTCGTAGATTCGAGTTTTCAATTCGAGTTGAGATGTGATTTTATGTAAGAGCTTTTAATTATAACAGAAAAAGTTAGATGTGACTTTTGTGAGAGCTTTTAACTATAACAAAACTGAAATTAAAAATTCGAATCGGTAAAATAATAGATTTCTTTTCTTTTGCCTTAGTTTATTTCCTTGTATTGAACTTTTTCTTTGAATGATACAACATTCTTATTTAATAGGATTAATTTCACAAATGGTCCTTGAAGTTTACTCTGAATTTCAATTTGGTCCCTGACTTTTCAAACGTCTACAGTTGGCCATTGAGTTTTTATTTTATTTTAGTTTCAGTCTTTCTGTTAACTAGGCTTTAAAATTTGACGGAATCTGTGTAAAATAAGAACTAAAATGGGAAACAATTAAAATTATAGGATTATATAGAAATTAATTTTTATTTTTTTGTATTGTTTTAGTCGCAAACTTCATATATTTTTAATTTTGGTCCCTAACTCTCATAGATTCCGTCAAATATTCAACACAAAACTAACAGAAGGACCGAAACTGAAATAAAATAAAACCTCAATGACCAATTGTGTGAGACATATTCAAAGTCGGGGACCAAAGTTAGTTTCCGAAACGATTTTAGATACGAAAGCGTGTATTTAGCAGATCGTGTATAACAAAAATTTTCATAAAACTTTAAGATATTCTATAGATTATATCAAATTATGCATGAATAAATTAATCAAATTAGTTTATTTACTTAGCAAACAATTAGGTCGATAACTTGAGTTTTTTGACCATGAATGTTCCTTGTTCCAAGCTAGTTTAGAGCACCTGAATCTTCCTCGTCAATTTCTTAAATCTATGAAGACGTGTATATGGGTACACCTGAAACAAAATTGGATTAGTAAATAAACACTTAAGTGTTTCACGAACACCAACACATGCATGACGTGAAATTTAGGAGAAAATATTTCCTTTCCACACACTTCATAATTCGGCCACTATAGTTGGAGAAAGCAAAAATTATGTTCTCCAATTTTCTACAATCTCTATTTATAGAGTAGTAGTCAGACTCCGAGAAGAAGTCTAATCTTTATCTCCAAGATAAAACTTGATAATAATCTCTCACTTCTAATTTGATTTTGAAATAAAATCCACTCTCCCTTATCCACATGCTGGCCAGCCACCACAGGTAGATTTATAACGCCCCAAAGAATTAAATGAGATTAATTGAGATAATTAAGATTTATTAGTGTGCATATTCTGATTCAATTAATTGATTATTAAGTAATGAATGTTTCTGACGTGTAAATTTAAATAATTTTAAGGTATTTAAATATTCTCAGTATTTAAATTTTTACTCAGAAGTGTGTATGGGCATATTCCTGGACTGTCATTTTAAAATACTTGGACACCTATTTTCTTTTTTCCTTTTCCCTTTTCTTTTATTTTCTTTTATTTTCTTCCTTTTCCTTTTGCTTCTCGTGCACTCTCTCTCTCTCCTTCACTCTCTCGTTCTCTCATACTCACTCCCTCTCTCCTGTTTTGCTTCAAAATCAACCGGATCTCGAACCAAGGAAAGATTTAAAGAAGTTTTCAACGTCAAGAGAAGGATTCAAGGTAAGATTACTGGAAGAACCTCTCTTGAATCTCAAGTTTTTTCAGATTTAAAAACTTACTTTGGTTCAAAAAGGATTTCTATGGATTTTGAGTAAAACTATGGTAGAAATTAGAGATATTGGGTTCTTTAGACTTGATTTAGTACCTAGAACCTGGATCTAGTGGTTGTCCCTTGAGATATTATGATTTGGGACTGGATTTACAGGTTTTCAGACTGATTTTATGAGTTTTCTCGCACTGGTGTTCTTCACTAGTCGACCTGTGCGGTCGACCGGATTGCATTGGCCTGACCGGTCAACCTGTCCGGTTGACCGGATTGCACACCACCAGTCGACCGGTGGTGATGCACTGTTCTGTCACCGGTCGACCGGTGTACACGGGGTTTGACCCCGTTCGGCCTGAAAATGTTGTTTTGACATCTGTTTTTTAGGAGAACCCAAATTAGCTTCGTTTGGGGACCTAGAATGAATGGATTAGCATCTTTAATCCATGATTTGAGATTAAAAACCCTTGGAATGATAATTTGAAACATGAAATTGATTAAGACACACTAATTAGAAATCAAAGGATATGATTGAGACTGAATTACTTTAGGAATGAGAATTTAATCCTAAAGTATTGTCTTGTATCAGTGTTGGCTGAAGACTCAGATTGAGTGGCTTGAGGAAGCGGAAGCTGGAATAGTGCACCGCTAGCCACAGGTTTGATAATTACGAGGTAGGATTTCTTACCCTTTTCTTTGTGAGCCTGTTTTCAAAAAGGATTTTGGCCTTACAAATGTTTTAAAGAAAAATGGGCTTGTTTGCGAAAGAAAAGTATTTAAAAACCCATGGCTTGTGTAGTTCATGGTACCCATGGCTTGTTGTAGTACATGGGACCATGGCTTGTTGTAGTTCATGGGACTCATGGCTTATGTAGTTCATGAGATTATAACGAACGATTTCATAAAGTTTAATGAAGATTTCTTAAGATAAGAGATCTTGCGAATCGGTAAACTGGCTGATGGCCAAGATAGGATGTGGAGAGTGCATCCTTGGAGGCAGGACCCGAAACCCCGGGGGTATGGCTTGTGCACGTGGTTGTGTAAGTAATTTATCATAGTATAAATTACTTGTTGATGCTTGTAATACGAATATATTTTCAAATATATTTTCCTTTGAGAAAAATGATGTGAGGTTCCGGCTGTTATGTCGAGGCTGAATGTCTTATTTTATTTACTTATACGTTTATTTATTTACATGCTCATTTATTTATTCATTTATTTATAAAGTTATTTCAAATTATATCCTATTGGGTCTTTCGCTCACGTTTTATTATTTTATAAACACCCTTCATGCAAACAAGAGAATATAAATAAAACGGGCTGTGAGAGAATGAGAGAGAATGAGAGAAAGAGAATTAGAGAAGCTAGGGTTTTATCTTAAAAAAAAAAAAATATATATATATATATATATAGATTAATAAACGGGTCGGTTTGTGTCGTGTCGTGTCGGCCCGTAAGAATTTGTAAACTCTGATATTTAGATTTCTAGACTGTGGATGATGTCTGTAATGTCTTATTACTTGTCATGTATGTACGGTAATGAGATCCTGTGGATATGTCTTGTAATTTATTTTAATTGAGTGTGGGGCTCGTTGGGAATTTCCCTTACTATCATGCGCTTAACCCCCAATCGAGCTCCACGTCACCGACCTCTGCTTCAACTCATTTATCTCGTGTCGTTTTCGTATCGTTTCATCGTGTCGTGTCCAAAATTGCCGGCCCTAAAGTAAAGAATAGGGCAAAATTTTTACATTTATCCTGTAGTCCAATTTTGACTCAAATTCAAATTCCAATTTAAGTCAGACTTAAATTAATTTGAATTTCAAATTGGACAACTTATCAAATAAGTCAATTGGATAAATTGGAGAGCAAGCAACTAAATTTCAGAGGGATTCACACAATGATAGGCATTCACACAATGATGGGTGTTCACACTATGTGAACACCTTCACATGTGTGTTCTAAAATTTAAATTTAAATAATCACATATTTAATTAATTAACAATGATCAATTAATTATCCTTGAGCGTTTTATTTTAGATCTATAATTCTAAAATTCTCATTTTGCCCTTAGTGTCTTGTAGGATTACAAGGACGATGTAAGGATTCATGGACCTATACTATAATTTTGAGCTCTAATAAAATTAATAATTAATTAAACACTTTAATTAATTAATTAATTAATTATATTAATTTTAAAATTTACTCCACTATAAAGTTAGAATTGCACTATCGTAATTATAGACATAAATTACTTCTAAATTGTGAAATGTCCATTTGATATAGTCATTACATATAGATCAATCCTTCATCAATAATTCATAATTAGAGTTAGATGAAATTCGTTAACCTCTCTAATTACATCTTTTATCCTTGAGTACCATTGATTCTCTAATGGATAATTATTCATAAAATAAATTCATGAATCGGAGCTCGTACTGGTCTAAGTACCGAATCAACTCTTAAAAGAATTATTTATCCATCTCGTATAATAACATTCACAGCTACTCACTTCATCATGTCTCCAAAATATATAGAATAGGATTCAGGATCTGAAATTTGTACCAAGTAAATCAAAAGACATAAATCCATAAATAAGAGTCTGTTAATAACTCATGATTGAGGATCATTCTAAGAAATGATCAGAAATTCATATTGTGTCCATGTCCCTGTTCCACATAATCTCACTATGCGTAATACACTCATTCAACATCTCGTTATATTAACAGCGTGGATAACACTGTTCCATTTTGAATGAGAATGACATATATTAGTAATGTTTTAATTAAAAATTCTAAACTTTAATTAAATTAATTACAAACATCATTTTAATTGTTATCCTCTCACATATAATACTTATATACAATATTTAAAGTCACATAAATAATCATTAAGTTTTCAGTGATATTCATTAAATATTCATTAATATATGCACATAAAATAATAAATAAATTATTTTATTAAATAAATAATAAATATTTTACTATATCTCATGCTTTTAAAATACTATTTCTAATAGAATTGAGAGAAATCTCAGGGAAAATTAACCCTATTTAATAAGCAAAGGGCAAGAAATAGAAAATTTCCAAATCACAATCCCTAGGTAAAGTGGGCTTTAATATCTGAATGTTGCCCAAAAAAATCCTAAAGTCCAAGATTTACGTACAGTTGGTCTACATACAGATAAAGCCCACATATGGTCCTCCTTCCGTTAAAGGAGGTGTTTAATTTGTATGTTTTGAGGGATTATGAATCTAGACTTAATCGTATGTTTGAGGGATTATCATGAATCTAGACTTGATCCAATAAAGCTTACGCTTTTACTCATAAGTGCAACTCTAATCATGCTAGTTATTTTATGTTTTTGGCTAAAATGATTAATGATTTAGCTCTTTTTTTTAAATCCTTTTCTTTTTTTACTTTTCTTCACTCTTAACTATTAGCTAAATAGTTAGCTATTTTGAAGAATACCTATAACTAACATGGAGAGACTAACCATTTAATTTTTCATATTATTTTATTCTTTTAACTATAATAAATGCAAAAAGTTATTTTTTAAATTTAATAAAGTTATTTATATTTTAAATTTAATAAATATTAAAATAATTTATATTTAGCTAAAATATGAAATATAGTTGGAGTGAATAATCTAAAAAATTAATAGTTTTTTTTAACCATTTTAGCTAAAATTTAAATAAATTTTAGAGAGTTTCTTTCAAGATGTTCTAAAGCAGTTAACTATATATATATATATGCATATATTATATACATATATTATATATATATATATATATAGACACACATATTCAACATTCAATAGCTTGGTTCTGTTTTGTTTTTAGGCGTTCTCTGTGTATTGGTGGTGGACGCCTAACTAGTTTTTAATTTTTCTTGGAAGTATTGCCGTTTGAGCAGTGTCAAGCTACCACACAAATGGTTGGATCCGTAAACAAGCAGTGTATAGATTAGAAGCCAATAATGGTCTACTATTGTTTTTCCAAGAGGAACATCCTAAAAGAGTTGTCAAAAGAATCTTGCCAAAGAGTTTCTCTCAAATTTTTGGTTTTCGATCAAACATAAGGATCCATGTGGGTCCAACTAATTAAATGGCCCGCTGATCTTTCTACAGCTAAGAAATGGTCCATCCCGGCATGCATAAAATGTCTTCAGCATGACTCATTTTCAGAATTAGGCAAACAAATAGTTCACCGAATATGGGAAACTTTAGTGATGAGGAGGAAAAAAAAAAAAAATATGGCGGTGCGCAATTTTGCCCAACTAAATCGTATTAGAATCACATCAGAAAAAATATATAAATTGATGAATATATAGTAGTCTAAAATTTTGGACAATACCAATTATAAGTTTTTTTTTTTTTTTTTTTTTTTTCCTCCTAAAAACATCCTCTAAATTAATATATATTCTTTGGAGGATAGGTATCAAACATTTGAACTAAATTCTTGAACCGGAGGCTTATCATACATGTAGTTTGAATTTTGATCTGTTGGCCTTATCGGTCTGATGCTTAGGTCGCATCCGAACTACATTGTAGAAATCCTCGAAGTCGATGGAGACAGTCAAGAAAACAGAAAAAATAAACGCCATCGCCAAATCATTTTCGTGTCTTAATTAATATCTAATTAATCATATCATGTCACGTTGTGTAAAAAATTTAAATTGTTTTATATTAAATCTTTTGTATAATTATTATGTAATGATGTAGTATAATTTAATTAGTTAGACACCGTTTAAATACAAAAAATTGTACAGAAGATTTGGATCCCCATGTGAAAGGTATGGAAATCTGAAACTATATAAAAACAAGGTGGTTACCGTACACGTAACAATTACATTGGACGTGGCATTTACGTATCTTAGAATCACAAAATATGAATCATCTGAGCATTGTCAGAAAAAGAAAGTGACAGAAAGCACTTCTATTTGGACCACGTGAGAAAATATTAATTACAAATTTGCAATGGATCTTCATAATGGCTGTTAGTTTTCTTACTTGATATGTTAAGTTAGGGACCGGACGAGATGGCAGAATATATGATCTTATAGAACAAAGCCAATTTCGTATCCTTATTAATTATAATTCTAATTGAATATGTTTCTCTTGTCCGATGGCTACATACAGATCACTCTCATGTAAAGTCTTTTTCTCTATATGAATTAATGAGGAATTATATATATATATATATATATATATGAATGAGTTTTTAATGATTATGTCTGCTCGGTAGAATATTTGATTTTTATAGAACAAACCCAATTAATTTCGTATCCTTATTAAATATAGTTCTAATTGAATAAGATTCTCTTGTACCATAAATTAATTTCGTATCCTTATTAATTATAGTTCTAATTGAATATGAATCTCTTGTACCATGGCTACATACCCTTATGAATTAATGAGGAATTATATATATATATATAATATGAATAATGATTACGTTTTCATGGTCACCATCAAATATAAAAATTTAATAATGTAACGTGATAAGAATTTAATTTCATTAATTGTCATAATATTTTTTAGTCACCTATTCAACTTATTACAATATTTAACTTGGCCAAACTGCTCTTCGATTGTTCATGCGTTTTAGGTATGTACGTAACCATAGTAATAGTACTATCTATTATCACGCATTATATATGTGTATATGTATTCAGTAGGGCCAAAGCTTTATACTATATATATATATATTAATTATTGCTTTCAGCTTAATCCACAGCACTTCTAATTTAGAAAATTCCACAAGGCTGCAAAGGGGAAACTATTTATATTGGATTTTTGAAAGTAAAATATTTTCTTAAAAGTTTTTTACTTCGTATTTTGAGAACTACTCATTGTTTAATCTATATAATATGGAGTGATTGCGGATTTTGGATACCATGAATAATAAATTATCTGTAGTATGTCCAAGTACAAAACTGGCTTCCAACCTTAAGATGATCGTATTCACACTCACACACACACACATATATATATATATATATGTATATATATACACACACATGTTCATGTATAGTCACGTGTTATTTTTCGTGTATTGTCACGTTCAGGTCGATCTCATGCAGCATTATAATTATGTCATGATCATTCACGTATATATATATTGGGATCAGTATATAAATTGTGACTCAGAAATTCTCTCTTGGGTGTGGTCCAATTTTTACTCAAGAGGAAACCCCACCAGGATCCTATGTATTTGATGTTGATGGCAAAAATTCTCTCCTTTTTTTCATATAAATTATAAGCATGCAAGTACACAAAATATATTTCTCATTATTTTGTCATGTGGACTTTCCTTGTTTAGTTGGTGAGATAATTATCTTGTTATGCTTTATGAACAAGAGTATCTATATAATAGTTATATATATGTGATCTATACATCATGACAATAAATAATTATTAAAGGAATCAAACACATAAGACCAGTAAATAAAATAATAATAATAATAATTCATTGCTCGATGAAGATCATGGGCTCTATTTTATATTTGAATAAGATGTTCTCTTTTCCTCTCTTGTCATTTACTAAAAAAAAAATGTCATACATGATTCCTTTTTTGGCCTTTTAGAGATAATTAAAGACTACTATATGAAATATATATATATATATATATATATATATATAAACAAGTATCAGCCCTATAGTTATTAAAATATTCTCTTCTTTTTTGCCGGCCAAGACCTTTGCACCGTTTTCCAATCGCGCATGGTTTTTATATATAAATCTATGTCCCTCATCAACTTTTTTTCTTTATGATCGCAGAAATGTTAGACCAGCAGCTGCCGTATAAGCTTGTCTTCCATTTGAGAAGAAGAATGACTTGTTGTATCTCTTTTCAGCAACAAAATTCATACGCAAATTAGGTTTAAATCATGTCCACACGAGGCAGCTTCTATAGGTGAGTTAATTTCAACAAAACGACCTGTTGAAAACATCACACTAGTGTTTAGTAATAGAGTTTCAAAGCCTAACACATAATATGCGGGACCGGCACATGCCTAGTCTAAAATGGGAACATAACTTCCACATATATATAGAAGCAATATTATTATTTAGAAAATTAATTTAAGAGGCCTATTAAAAAAAGTTGTTGATTTTGTGTGATATCTATTCTTTTTGTCCAAAAATTAGGCATCGTTCATTTCGCTTGTTGGAGTTAAGAATTTGAGTTAAAATGTGAATTCATGTGAGAGAAAATACTATAGTAAAAATAGTTGAATTTAAATTTTTGTGAGAGAAAATACTGTAGTAAAAAACTTAATCAGTTATGATTTGAACTACTGAAATGAAAGAGAATTTGTGATTGATTAAAACCTTAGATAATGATGACCACATTATTATCACGTAATCATGTGTAGTACGTAGTACTATTATATTTTTACTGTTAACATATTTTCGTAACTTTTGTACTGTTCGTAAACATATATGTAGCAATAATTTATGATCATGAAAGTGAAGTTGTGAACTGTGGTTTTATGGAGAGAGAATTAGCGCCACAGTATTAAAGCATTGTCAAGTTGCCATCTTCATGATTTTACTGTGATCAAGTAATATATAAATATATGAACCGTGTAGGTCTCTGTTTTCATAGGCAGACACAAAAAACTGTTTTATCAATATATATTTCAGTCCAATGGGATTAATTAGGACAATGTTGACCGAAAATAACATATAACTTTTGTACTTTTTTTTTTTTTTTTTTCCCAAAAAGCACTTTTGATTTCTCGATTAATTTCATCTATTTTTCGTTCATCTTTTTCTTTCTTTCTCTAATATTATTATTATGATTTCCACACGACCGGTTGAAGAAGATTGGACTATACTACACTACACTACTCATAATATGGGGGTGGAACTAAATGCCATCCTCATATGACATACTAATATAACTAAATTCTGATATTGGAAATATATATATATATATATATAATCATATTATTTTATATAATATATATATATAAATATAAATATTAGCGCTCGACAGTGATGTTTCTAGGTTTTAATTATTGATCAAATAGGGGTGTTGGGCATGTGTTCTCGCACATGCATGTTTCTTGGTGGCACACATTTCTGTTTGGATATTTTTTGTGTAACTTTTTCTTTCAAGATCTAGTACAACATGATGGGTCCTATATAAGTGTTGGGAACCCCCATTATATCCGGTCCTTAATTAATGGGCTATTCTATTTCGGATGCCATATTCAGATTATGCAATTAAGCAAAACAGTACCCTTAATTTCTTCGTTTTACAAATGGCATAGCTAAACATGTATACTTTAGCTGTCACCTAGCTATGATACATATTCCGCAGTGAAGAACCAATGTATATAAAATAATTGAGCTTATACACACTTAGACCAAAAAAAAAAAAAAGCAAACATATTTAATTCAAAATATAATGATGTTCCAAATGTTATATATATATATATATATATACCTTTTGTTGTAATAAAGTAAACTCTTAATGAAAACTAATTTGAACATGACAATGTTGTAAATAAACGGAAAATTCACGACACACCAACTAATTATAACCACTAAATGTATTCAAAATATACCCGTATATGCTATACTAGTGTCTAGAAAGTGGTTTTCCTACTTAAATGTTGTAATTTGGTATGATACTAAATTAGTAATGTATGGTGCCCTTACTAGTTACTAAGTATGTATACATATGTGCGAATGAATGGTTGAAAATGTATGTGTGTGTGTGTGTGTGTATATGTGTATGTATTCAATGCATTTAAGCTATAGTTAAAAATGGATTTGAGTTTGGTTAGCTAGGTAACGAAATTTTGGCTAATTCTAATCTAACAACGAAGAGATATATCATGAGATTAGTGGGGATCTCTAAAATTTGAAAGAGACAAGAGAGGAAAGAAGTACATGCAAATCATATAACCAGAAAAGCAAACATATAACTAGAATATAGAATCATCAGTTTGTTTGACATATTATCCAAATTATAAGTCATTCTATTTTCGGTATAGAAAAAAAAAAAAAAACAGAGAGAACGTACATTCTTTTCTTACTTTCGAATCTAATTAATTATACATCATTATCAAGAACTAACTTTAATTTTCGTCGATCAGAAATGCGACACCCTCTTCACAACATTTAAGCACTTTCTTATGGTCTGCATGGTCAAATACATGATGATCATGATGATCACGTCCTCTTGCCACCAACTCTTTAGCCTTGGCCGATTCTCTTTCCCAGTCCGTCTTGTACACCACAGTTAGTATGGACACGACGCAGGCGATCTGAGCCGCGAGAAGACCATAACATAGCCCCACAAAACCTAGTTTCCAGACAAACCCCAGAACAACAGCCACCGGAGCTCCGACGAGGTAAAAAGCGTAGAAGTTAATGGCGGCCCCTATGCCGGGCCTAGCAGTGCCTCGGAGAATCCCGCAGCTCGTCGTCTGCGGGCAATTCGCGAGCTCGCAAACCCCAATTATGGGCAAAACCAGCGTAGTCAGCTCCAAAACCTCGTGATCTTGGGTAAAAACCCTCCCCCAAGGCTTTCTCCCTAGGGTGGTCCACAACAACCCTACTAGTGAAGTAATTAGGGCTAACCCTACTGCCACTATGGCGGCAAGGCGAGCCTTGTTGGGCCGGCCCGCGCCGAGCTCGTTGCCTATTCGGGTCGAGACAGAAGCACTTAGTGAGAATGGCAAGGTGTACATGAGAGCCGTGGTTTGTATAACAATGGCTGACGTCGCTAGGGCAACCTTGGGATTAGGAAGATAACCGGCGAGAATGGTCATGAATTCATACCACCACCACTCTAAACAAACGGCCAAACAACTCTGTATTGCTAATCTAATTAGAACCCCCCAATTTTCCCATATTGTTGCGGTGGTCAAAAAAATGTTAGGCCACGACTTGGGAAAAAATGGCGTATTGATCATCCAATTATTGTTGTTGTTACAAGAATAATCCTCCTGCTCCTTAGGGGTATAACTACTAAAGTAGAGGTAAAATAAAAGAAAGAAGAGGGTGATGAAATTTGTGAGGAAAGTTGAGATGGCGATTCCTTGGACGCCAAGGGAGAGTTTGAAGGTCAAGAAAATGGTGATTGGAATGTGGAAAAACATGGCTAGTAAATTGGACCACATTAGAGGCCAAGTTGTGCCCTTGCTACGGAGAAAAATGCGCAGCGGGGGGAGAAGGCTGTTAGCTACAAGATCCGGGATGGCGAATCTGCAATACAAGCTTGCTATTCTTGTTATGTCTTGGTTTTGGCGGAGAATTAGCATCAAAGGCTCTAGGTTGAACCAAAGCAAAGCGATAGGGAAGGAGGCGAAGAGTAGGATTAAGACTGTTCTCTGGAGGGTGAGGAATGCCACGGCGTAGTTTTGTGAGCCGAAGGCCTGGCTGCAGAGGGGCTCCATGCCCATCGCGAGGCCCGAGAGGACCGAGTAGCCGGTGATGTTCGTGAAGCCGACCGCTAATGCGCCGCCGGCGAGCTCGAGGCTTCCCATTCTCCCCATGCACACGACCATCACCATGTTTCGGAGATAGTTCACGAGGCTCATGGCCGCTGTAGGGAAGCCTATGTCCGCCGTTGTTTTTAGCTCCTCCACCACCTAGAAAGATAGTTATGAGAATTAGAAGAAATGGAAATAAAAAGTAATTGATGAAAATCTGACAGTAAAATTATTTTTTTTCCTAGATCTGTTTGTAGAAATATGTATATATATATTTTTTCTGTTTGTGTATAAAATAAAGTTTTTCTGGAAAAGAACGTAGTGCGATCATGAAATATTATAAGGATTAAAGATGATGATCAATAGACTTATAAGAATTAATATATATATATATATATATATATTTTTGTACCTCTGCCATTGTCCGGTACTTTTGGAACTTCTCTTCTCCTACGTCTGCGACCATCTTTTTGTTTCCTTTGGTTTTCTTCTCTTGTTTAATTCTTGTGACTTTGAGAGAGAGAAGAGAAGAGAGAGAGAGAGAGAGAGAGAGAGAGAGAGAGAGAGAAGGTTCAGAGAAGGGTTTGAACTTAATGCACGAACGAGAAGGGTTCTTATAATAAGTTGGGAGTGGTTGGGCCAATTTCAGTACTGACATAATTTCCTGTAGTGGTATTGTTTAAACATATCATAAAGCTGGGGTAGAAGTTAGTATTTATCGTTCATTTTATCAATTTTAACTTTTAGCGTTAGATTTTTACGGTTAAAATTTTTTAGAAAATACACATTTAATTTTTTATGCTACAGTTAAATTTTTTTAAAAAATATGACATCTTAATTTAAATTAAAAACTCACATTTACAAAGTGAATAAGACCTAAATATATATATATATAAAATTTTTGATATTCGGCGTTAATGGGATGAAAACGGTATGCACATAAAACTTATTTAAACCGTGCGGCCACGCTACTATGTTCCCAATCGAGTTTTGTTAGTTTCCAAAATAAATAGAAACATACCCACTTTTTCTCTTTTAACTAACAATGTCATACTACAAAGAGTTTACTTAACGTGAGGAAATATAGCTGTTGTTGTCGTTATTGTTGCGTTTCTTAGTTTGAATTAGTTTTGGACTTCTAAGATTTGGAGGCGTGTATAGTACAAATAAAGTACTACTTTTGAAATATTTACGGCTAATTTTACCAATTATGGATAAATATTGTTATATGCGTGCAAACATAAAAATCATATATTAATAGGGTGGTAAGACCTTCCATCGATAGTGTACATTTTTTATTGTTGAATTTGATCAATTTGACAACTAAAACAAAGACCCATTAAGAGTTCATTTTTATAAATCCTACCATAAAAATCTCATTCGTTAATAATTAGAAAGAGAACCGCTTTCTTTGACATAAAATGAAGATATTGATATGAATAATAGCTGTCCACCTCAGTTAAAGTTACTATGTAAGTCAATTAAAGTTACTATTCATGGCAGAATCTTACTATGCAAATAGTAACCGTAAATAGTAAATATTATGCAAATAGTAAGTATTGTGCAAATATTAATCGTGAATAGTGCCAAAAACTTTCCTATAAATAGAGCTCTAAGGCTCTTTATTTTGTATACCTTCAAAAGACTAATGAAATTCTCTCTCTCTCTCTAAAGATTTTCGTCTTAGTTTTACATTTTTTTAGTTTTTATAACACGTTATCAATACGAACGTTCTATTCCTACTGCGATTGTCTACATTCATTAATTCAAAGAAATGAGGCTCTGATCCAATTACAAGCATCTACCTTAAAGTCAAAAGAAAGTAGGTCCTAACCCGAGTTCTACTACAAGTTTATACCCTTATTAGTTCAAGTGAAAGGTATGTAAATGTACTCTATTATTTTATATTCATACAAAGGAAGGTTATGCCACTAACGTATTATAATTTTTATAATTTTATCATTATACACCATTTGAAAGGTTTACTGAGTAGTTTGGCATGTTTGTACATTCTCATAGATGGATGGCTATGCCACCTGTAGGTAGTAATTTCTCGTTACACTTTCTACATGCATATTACTATTCTCATATGTTTAATTTTTTACATCATTTGAGGTATACAATTGTAATTTTTATTCTACTTGTAATGGTAATATAACGGATTTTTACATCACTATTAACGGCTACATAACGGCTATAAACAACTAGTTTTTACTCTATAAAATGTGAATTTCTTAACCCATGCAATTCACTTCTTCTATTCTCTTCACCTTTCTTAATATTTTTATCTTTCACTTCTCATATTCTCTTCACTATTCTTAATATAATCTTCATGATATAGCGAATATGATGATGATGTTTGTTATTTTAGTAGTCATTTTCTATATTTTTACTCTTTTTATTGGCAATCATTCTCCACACGATTTTCAGTTTTTCCTTACAATACTCATACTTGTAATATTTCTTCTTTTATTTATTGTTATTATAATTAACATGTAATTTTAATTATACTCTCTATTGTAATAATAATACTGTGATTCTTATTATATTGATGTTCTGTTATAATTATCACCATGTTGAATCTTGTCAAACTTGAGTTTGTGCACTCGACATCACGGGAAAATTATATGTCTTGGATCATAGATGTAGAAATGTGTCTAGAGTCAATTGGTCTAACCGATACCATTAAAGAAAATAATAACAAGTCACCACAAGAAAAGGCGAAAGCAATGATTTTCCTTTGTAAACATCTTAATGAAGGCTTGAAATGCGAATATCTCACGGTTAAAGATCCACTTGTCATTTGGAAAAGTCTGAAGGAGAGATATGACCACCAGAAAGAAGTCGTCTGCCACTCGCGATGAGTGGAATAATTTACGTTTTTAGGATTTTAACGACTACAACTCTGCCATGTTTAGAATCATTTTACAACTGAAATTTTGTGGAGTAAATATCACAGATGGTGAAATGCTCGAGAAAACTTACTCCACTTTCCATGTATCTCACATTACCATGCAACAATAATACCGTTTGCGCGGTTAAAAGAAATTTTCTGAGGTAATCTTAGCTCTTCTTGTTGCATAGAAAAACAATGAATTGTTAATGAAAAATCATCAGTCTCATCCCACTAGTTCAACGGCATTTCCATAAGCAAATGTTGCATTCTTTAAAAAGTTTTAGGATGAGAAAATATAAGCGTGGTCGTGGTCGTGGTCGCGGCAATAGTCAAGAACACGGTAGAATGATATGATCCAAAAGAAACATCATGATAAATGAGAAGATGTTAATGGAAGTTCTTCTTGGAATCCTAAAGGTTCTTGTTATAGATGTGATACTAAAGAATAACTGGCATCGATTTTGTTGAGCACCATAATACCTTTGTAAAATTTTTAAGGCATCTCTAAACAAGAAAGAAAAGGAAGTTAATTTTAATGAACACCACGACTCTATCAATTACTTAATTCATCTTGACATCACAAACTTTCTTATGATCTTATTGAAAGTGTTATTGGTAATAATTAGATATATATATATATATATATATATATGCTCAAACTTATTGATACTGTACTTGATTTTCATGAATGATGTGTTATGACCTTTGAGTAATTTTATGAAATGTTATGATATTGCTATCTCTTTGTGTGAAAATATGATATGGAAGGAATCGATGAATAATACCTGAGAATAGTACTATACGTATGAATAGTAACGTACTTGTGAATAGTGCCATACTTATGAATAGTATTATAGCATATGTTTTCATTTCTTTTTAAATTCAGTTGTATACTTATTTGTGATCTTATAATCATAAATTAACTTCTCTGTGGATTAATCTCGGATTCTCGAGTTTTATTAATGTCGAGGATATTTACATACTAGATAGTGGTACAATGCACATTATCCTTAAATATAAGGCCCTATAGGCCTGATTGAAAGTAGTATAGAATATATGTATGTTAGTACTAAGAAGTGCAAAGTAGAAAACTACACATTTTTTCATCAGAATTACATTACGGATATATAAATTTGATTGAATCACATATGGTAATTGAAAAAAAATCCTCATACGTTAATTTTATGGCATGATCATTTCGATCATCCTGGTTCAATAATCATGTGAAGAATAATTAAAAATCCATATGAACATTCATTGAAAGACTATAAGATCTTTCAAATCAATAAAATTCCATGTCAAGCTTGTTCTCTAGGTAAATTGATCATAAGGCTTTCACCAACTGAAATTGCGACAGAATCACCTACATTTCTTAAACATATTCAAAGTGAAAATATTCAAGGTGATATAAGTGACTCATACATCCACCGTGCAGACCATTTAGATACTATATCGTATTAATATATACATATATATATATATATGCATCTAGTTGAAGGTCCCATATTTGTTTATTATCAACTCGCAATGGACATTTGCGAGATTTCTTACTCAGTTAATTAGATTATGAGCACAATTTTTGATTATATACAATCAAGAAAGTTAGACTTGATAATGCTGGTGAATTTACATCTCAAGCCTTTAGTAATTGTTATGTCCATTGAGATTATTGTTAAAGACTTTGTTGCTTTCACAAAATGGTTCGTTTGAATCATTGATTGAGAGCCTTCGATAAATTATTAGATCATTAATAATGAGAACAAAATTTCCTATTTCTGTATAGGTCATGCAATTTTACATACTATTGTATTAATTTGCATCAAACCAGGTGTTTATAATAAGTACTTCCCATTACAATTGATATTTGGTCAAAAATAAAATATGTCTTATCTAATGGCTTTTAGTTGAGCAGTAAATGTCCTAATTGCTCCACCACAGCACACTAAGATGGATACTCAAAGAAAGCTGGAAATTTATGTTAGGTTTTGAAATCCTTTGCATAATTAAATTTCTTGAATCCCTAACGAATTGTATTTTTACAACAAGGATTGTTGATTTGAATATAAAATAATATTCCCAACATAAGGGAGACAAACGTAAGGGCTGGAAAAACAAAATGAAATTTTGTGGAATGCATCTTTGTTCCTCACACTTATTAATGTAAGTTAGAAGTACTTCAACGAATCAATTACTAGATGCATTTACTGATATAAAGAAAGCGACTAAATCATATACACATACACCAGCTGCTAATGTTCTAGCTCATATTGTTGTCCCTAATAGGAAAAATTTGAAAAATATAGCAGTAAATGAGTTTAAGGCACGCCTGCAGTGTGGTAGACTAATCGGTTCCAAAAAGATAAAAATCTGTGGAAGAGAAAAAGGAAAAGTTACATGAACTAACACTCCTAAAGAGATTGACACTCCTAAAGAGGTGATATTGAGAACCAATAATTGACATAAAGACCCTTGAAGTGGACCGGGTATCTGAAATACTGAAAATGTTGAGATCTCAATAAATTATGTCAATGCGTGTAAAGAATGGAACTATGATAAGATTTTTGTCGACAATGTTTTTACATTTGAAATAGCACTTCATATAATGAAAGAAAGCGAGGATCTTGAACTGAATTTTGTCGAAAAGTATCGACGTAGAAATAATTGGCCAAAATGGAAAGACGGTTTACAGGTTGAATTAAATTTGCATAATAAATGTAAAGTGTTTGGATCTATTATCATCACGTCTGAAGCTATGAAACTTGTGGGATATAAATAGATTTTTATGAAGAGACATATCCTCTTGTGGAGGATGTAATTATCTTACGTATATGATTAGTTTGATTGTCTCTGAAGGACTTGATTTGCATCTAATAAATGTGGTAACCACATATTTATAAGGATCACTAGAAAGTGACATTTATATGAAATTCATGAGGGCTTTAAGACGCCTGAAATATTTAATTTAATATCTGGGGCAATGTGTTCAACTACATTACAAAATTTCTATATGGACTTTAGTAATCCGGATGTATGAGACATAAGCATCTTAGCGTATATCTCTCAAAGAAAGGTTCCGAGTTCAATACTATTTGTCCATCCATTTTTCATGAGACGATCAAAATCCGGATTTACTAGCTATCATTGTTATATATAATATTGATAACTTAAATATTATTATGACTCCCAAAGAGTTCAAAGAAATTGTTGCATACATAAAGAAGGAGTTCGAGATAAAGGTTCTCAAAAAATAAAGTTTTGCATCGATCTGCAGATCGAACATTTGCCTTATGAAATATTTCATCCATTAAACAACTAATACATAAAAGATCCTAGACCATTTTATATGAAAAAGGCGCATCATTGAGTTTCTCGATGATGGTGCAACCACTTAATGAGGAAAATGATCCATTTCATCCTTGAGATGAAAATGAAGAAGTCCTTGGTTCCGAAGTACCTTATTTGAGTGATATTAGAGCTCTTATGTATCTTGCTAATTGTACCCATTCATATATAGCTTTTGCTTTTAATTCATTAGTAAGATTTAGCTCATCTCCTACACGGAGACATTGGAACGGAATTAAACATGTATTATGTTACCTTCAAGGACCAGTTGAGTTAGGATTGCTTTATCCTAAAGGATCAAAACATGAGATGATAGGCTATGCAGATGCAAGTTACTTGTTAGATCCACATAAAGCGAGATCTCAAACTGAATATGTGTTCACATGTGGAGAAACTGCTACCTATTGGTGCTCACAGAAGCAGACACTTATTGCCACTTCTTCAAATCATACTAAAGTTATTGCACTCCATGAAGCAAATCGAGAATGTGTATGGCTGAGGTCCACGACTCAATACATCCAAGAAACTTATGGGACACTTATCAACAAAGATCCAATAGTATTGTTCAAAGACAATGCTGCATATGTCGCTCAAATAAAGGAATGATACATCAAGAGCGACAAATCAAAATATATACCCCGAAGTTTTTCTCATACTCCCAAGAGCTCGAAAAGAATAAGGATATTGATATTCAATACATTCGATCAAGTGACAATGCAACAGATCTTTTTACAAAAGCACTTCCCACTATAACTTTCTGAAAGCATATCCACACTATCGAGATGCGTCATCTGCAAGATTTATGAGGAAGGCCTCTACATGTCAACTTGAGGAGGAGTTTACGTGGTTGTACTCTTTTTCCCTTATTATAGTTTTATCTCATTGGGTTTTCCTGATAAGGTTTTTAACGAGTCAGCATAAACACATATATATAAATGATGTACTCTTTTCCCCTTTGCTATGGTTTTTATCCCACTGGATTTTTCCTAACAAGGTTTTTAAAGAGGCATCATGAATTGTGAACATCTAAGGGAGAGTGTTATGAATAGTAGCTGTTCATCTCAATCAAAATTACTATGCAAGTCAGTCAAAGTTACTATTCATATCAGAATTTTATTGTGTCAATAGTAACAGTAAATAGTAAGTACTTTACAAATAGTAACCGTGAATATTGCTGAAAATTTTCCTATAAATAGAGCTCTAAAGCTTTTCATTTTATACACATTCACAAGATTAATAAAATTATCTCCCTCTCTAAAGTTTTTCTTCCTAATTTCGCATTTTCTTAGTTTTCATAACAGAAATCAATATTTATTCCGAAGGCATATATATGTGATTTGATAGTTTGATTGATCAAGAAAATCCAATTTGCTTAGCTGGGGCTCTTAAATATCTTAATGGGCTTTTTTGTAAAAGTACACTGGCTATTTCCATTCAAATGTTAGTATTATGTCACTTTCTTCTTTTGAATAGTCTCTAGCAATTAATGAGACAAGCATATGAAGGTCACCCTAATGGCCGGCCACATCAGCTTTTCTTACAAAGGAGAAAATTTTAGATTGTGCCGGAAGCAATGTTTTTCTTGTTGCACATGCAAATCTAGCTGATCTTCTCTCTGTAGAAGATTCTTCAAAATATCCAAAATCCAAATTAAAGAGAATCTGAACAAACAGTATACAGTACCTTCTCAAGTGCATGTTTTCAATATGTCCATGCAACTTGTCTCTATTGAAGTTAATTACTACCAATACTATTTACATATGCCAATAATTACACTCTTCTCCATGCATATATATATATATATATTTACACATACATATATAGACACATATATCTCCTTAATTGAAAAATAAAAGATTATATATCTCTTTGTTTTCCTTATTCAAGATCTTTCTCTTTTTTATATTCCTTTTCTTAGCGGCTGAGTTTGATTTAATGTTTCCATTCTATGAAAAAAAAAAAAAACTTAGATATATGTTTGGTTGTAACGTTGTAAAGCTTTCAACACGTAGTCTTTTTTTTTTTATATAATGTTTTCCAAAAAACATCAATTTATATAATTTTACTTGTTAATTATCGAATGCATATGAGTAGTAATTATGAGTGATTCTATTTGTTATACTTTATTTTAATATCCATATACGGTAAGCTATTAGCATATTGCTATTGCTATATCTGCATAGGAGTACATGCATGTATGAAGACGATGATCAAGAGCTACCAAACTTGTGTACCAATTAGAGGTTTAGAGAGCACAAAAATCAATATCGCTATCTCTTAATTAGAGTTTAGACGTTTGAGGATGCCAATCTAGTTAGAATGTGCTAGGCTCAGACACCAGTTGTGCCTCCTCGACATTTACTTAGAAAAGTGTCGGTTTCTGTATTTAGACAAATTCAGCTAAATGCCAACTTTTGTACTCGAATGTTGACTACGACAAAGGAATGCATGTTCTTCTAATTAGGATGTGCTACAACGGCACATGAAACAACAAAAGGTGAGCGTGGGTTAAGAATGTCATAAAGCAAATTAGAAGTTTGCTTCTGCATGCTTGTATTTTTTTTAGATGATAGTAAATATATATGAATAATGTCGCTTTTTCTTGAAAAATAAAATAAATTAATGTTGCTCTTCCTTAAAAAAGTTACACAATTCAGCAAACCTATATATAATGCATCCATTGAGTATCGCATGAGGGAGCACTTGGTCAACTTAAAAAAAAGGAAGTGGATTTTGCATGTTACCAACTCTTAAAAGGAGACATATGTATATTAGTTTATTGTCAATATTCCGGAAGTGGGTAGGCGTTAATTGTAACAATAAATATTACTTTACATTTGATATGTTTCAATTTGTCAAACAAGCAGTACTTCCTTTAAGACTATTTACCCACCTAGAAGCAATTCAGATTCATTGTTATTGCCTTTGTTTAAAGTGTTTCTTTAGCAACCCTTTTGCCCAAGACTAATTTGTTGCCGGGATAGACGATCAATTAGTTGATGTTAAATTAACCTTTTACCATTCTCTCACTTTACCCCTAGATTTTAGTCTCAGAAACTTTTGGGCCCCTATTACTCACATCTCTCTCTCTAGATTTTTTTTTTTTTTTTTGAGCTGGCTCCCTCTAGATGTTTGAGTTATAACACAAAGATGATATATATTCAAAATTAATGATCACTATTATCCTCCTTGTCTCACTTGCTTGGAACCATGCATGTGCATATAGTTACACCAAATTACTTATAAAGGATCATCAATTCCTCATCAACAATAATTACACCCACTTTCGATAATCCTGTCGACAATTTTCGTTTTATTTTTTTTTCTTTAGTGAGATTAAGAGATGGGATTTCTTACCTTCTAATTAGCTAGTACATTAAGTTTCAGTACACATATTATAATGGAGTGGTTACAAAGGACGGCATATATATCCAACGGTCATATCACGCATGGTTTTATATATATGATGTTTCTTAATTGCAATTCCGTTGGTCCCAAACTCCCCGACATTGTAGGGAAGAACTCAAACAATAACCGACAATTTCTCTCTCTTATCCCTTTTCCTTTGAATGACATATTACACGTATATTTTCCATCAACTCATCAAGTATTCATTAGTCTAAAGTTGAATCCCTTCAATTTTGACAAAAAGAAAAGCGTGTACCCAGAAAAAGCCAATAAATATTCAGTGATGAGAGATCATTTCTATCCCTTCTATTCACTTTTCTCTACGAAGCTTTCAAAAGCTTGATTAGCACAAATATCCCCACTATTTGCGCACTATAGTTGATATTTGTCCCCCGGGCCTTATTCTCTCTACATGACCATCTTTTGTTGAAAAGGAAAATGCTGAATTAATGATATATATAATCACGAGAGAAAAAGTTATAGATACTTCTTCTATATTAGCATGATTAGGGTTAGTTAGATTTGGATATTTATAGATAGCTTAATACTTAAATTCAAACTCGAACTCAAGTGGAGAGGATTTTAGGGCATATAAATTGGGAATAAGATCAAGGCTAATCCAATTGATTTACAACCTATAGACAGTCCATCCATTTGACCAAACGAAATAAACCAACAAGACAGTCAAAAACAATGTTACCATGCATCCTAGAGTAAAGAGATCTTTCGAATATCTTTTGACAAGACATATATGTATATATATATATATCCTTGTTGGAAAGCCATAAGTTTGACTTTCTTACTTGACATATATGCACTAATTTTTCTTATAGTCAGCATATACCCTCATTTCTATTGAACCACACCTAACTGCGATGGTATTGGTAGTACCCCAATATGGAAATCTTAGTGGAGAAAATCTCCCTCTAGTAGATTGTCCACATGGCGTACATTAATTGGTATCCTCTTCTCATTAATCGCCTACTACTAGCTAGGGAATAGGGATCATATGGATGGTAAATTGAGTCAAAAGATGAAGATATGGCTGCACTATATGCAGCCTTTTGTCCTCGGTGCTCCCTTTACGGATATTTATAATTCCAGAAAGATATTGGCATGGCATTCTTCTTCTTTAAAAAGGAGAAAAAGAGAAAAAAAAAAAGTAATAAGCATGGTATGTAGGGTGTTTCATATAATCTCTTTAATTTCTTAATTTCAATGACTATTATGTATATAGCTGTAATATACTTATACTCATACCAAAGAAAACAAAGGAAAAGACAATTTTGAATTTTTTTTTATAATGTAAAAGTTGTTAGCATATCTCACGAGTGCTTTTAAAGGGTTCTTCAAACACTCACATAATTGTTCGTTAAAAATCTAGCAAGCAAGCTTGACATCCCCTTGACGAGGAAATCACAATCCCACTAAATGTGCAAGCAATAAGGTCATATGAGTACTTGATCTTAAGCACTCTGAATTTAATACTAGGTTAGCATGGCGCAAAACTTTAAACTTTAAGACCCTAAAAAAGGGTCATGCCCGACACTCAAATATTTAACGATAGAGTCAACACAATAGTCCATTATCGCTAGGACTCTTTACGCATGGTTAAAACAATTTTGATTAAGTTAATGTTGACGGTGAAAATTTGTCAACAGAATACTAACAAATTTTTAAACGGTTTGCGCAAATTAAATGATTTAAAACACAATTAAAAGCAATTAAATAGTAAGAACATACGAGAATTATAGTGGTTCACTCTCAGTTTGAGAGCTATGTCTACTGTGGGGAGGAGAGAAAATTCACTATTTTGGAAGAGAATACATGCACTAATGCTCAGAATGAGACTTGGAATTTTTCTGACTTATAATCCCTTATTTATACTCATAATTACTGCCCATATCTTTTTCCTTATTTGAATTTAGGATACTTCCTTTATCTTTTAGAATAGTTTTCCAAAAGATAGAGATTACAATCAATCAGAACGGTTTCTATATTTAAATTTCATATATTTGAATTACAAATAGCAAATCTTAGAGCAAATCTCATGAATCTTATCTTTTTATGTGGCCTCGACCTTGTAAACGCTCCCAGAGGCCTCTTCGCCTACGATTGCGGGTACAGTCGACCTCATACTTGTTCTTTGTAGGTTTTTAGAACGACCGACCTCTTAATATTAGTAGGTACATCCTTTTAACGGTCGACTCCTAAGAAAGCTATCTGTAGACGTGGCTCTTAGGGCTGTCCTTGACTATTTAATGCCTTTTTATGGCTTGCGGGCCCCATTCAGGGTCTAAGTTTAGGGTTCGGCGTTTTACCCTACAACATATGCCCCCAGGTCGAGGCATTCGTCTAGACTGCTTCAAGCTTTGACTAAGTAGGGTTTACGCCTTGACTCTCCTCCTCTGAGGTAGCTTGCTTGTGAAGGATTCCAGCCCTAAGTCTCTCTAAGTAATGATGGCTTTGACACAAAAGATGCTTCTAGGAGATTGTAATCATTGCATCGGTTAAATCAACATACCAGACGTTTCTTCGCCTATTCAAATGGCTGAACCTGAACCATTGGATCGCGTATCTTCACTTTCCCACATATTCCTTTGCCGTTAGATCATGACTCTTCGTTTCCACCGTAAGATGAGTGGTTATTTAATCCAATAGTCTAGAGTTGAGCCTTTATTTCTTTATAAATATCGGTTCCCAAATGAGTTTACCACTTTATTTGCAAGACTCAGCTGAAACTCTACCAATACTTCTTAAGAACTTCTAAATTCCTCCATCTTTGAAGCTTCTTTGAAGACTTTCTAACCATATTCCATTCACCAACTTCCAGCCCAAATCTTCATTCTTCTTATTTATGGTAAGTTTTCCTCTAAAATTTTTCCCCTTCATTTTCACTTTTGCTGTAGCTTAATGTTTTCTAACTCGATCTCATGTCAATTCACGTTGATCCCTGAACAAAAAAGGTTAGGAATATGAAAATATGGACCAAAAACTTACCTATTGGTGTTTTCACACTTTTCTGAACTGATTTTCTGGGTTTTTGACTAGCCCTAGCCAAGGCCCTTGTCCATAAGTGTCAAGGCCCGGGCCCAAGCCCTTCATGGGCCGGCCCTGGCCCTTTTCATATTTATTATCATATTTAATGAAAAAAAAAGAAAATATATCATATGCCCCTAAGAGATGTGATTTTATTGAATTGAAATAATATGAATAACTACACATAAATGACTGGCTCATTAAAAACCTTGCCAAGTAAAAGTCGTGGGGAGATCGGGACAAAACCTTAGTGAAAGAAAAAAGAGTGCAGTATACAAGGATAAGTAAATTACACTGTGGCCTAATTGCATCCAGAAGATTCTGTTATGTCTAAGTTTAAAAAATAGTCTAGAAGTGTATCATTTGTATAATGTTGTTTTCGTCTTCTAGGATCTTCCCAAACTTTCATGCACATTAGCCCCTCCAAGATATCCAGGTACATTCTGCTCCTCTTGTCATCAAGAATTTGATTACTTGCAATAAATGATTGCTCCGATGCTATCGTTGACACTAGAGTTGTCAGAATGTCACTCGCTATCATGGATAATGTTAGAAAATGATCTGTCTTGCTCTTCCACCACTGTAAGATGTCTAGTTTGTCGTCATCAATTACAAAATTTAATTCAAAATATTTGACTAGTTCTGAAGACGTTCCATGTGTTGATGACAATCTCGATGCTTTCTCCTTCCTCTTCAAGAAGCTCCATGATGAACCTTTAGGCCCCAAACTGCTCATTGACGTCAAAGTTACCTATTTTTGTTGTCCTGTTCCGTATTTTTTTCATACAATGCAAACAAGTGTTCTAACATTTTCCTAACATCATCAATGGTTAGTTCCATATCAATAGAGAAATTATCTGCTATAGCAGACATCAAACATTCGGTCCCATCTAATCCACATCTAGGATAAAAAATTGTTGCTAATGCAGATAAAATAGGACAACCGGCCCAATAATTTTTAAATTTAGCTTCCATTTCATAAACTATAGGTGTAAAAAGATCAGTATCCCTATAATAAGCAAATGTTTCTGAAATATTAAATAATTGATGTAAAGCTATATTTGCAATAGGATAATACACACTAGAAAGTAATTCGGTAGCATTGTAGAATACTTCTAAAAAGTTAAAAAAGTACTCACCAATCTTCCAATCTGCATCATAAATAAAATGCTCACCATGCTTACTGTTCACATACGTAGTGATGATCTGTTGATACAGAATTGCAGTTTTCAATATTAAGTAGGTGGAGTTCCACCAATGTCTCACATCTGTTGGAAACTTTCTTAGTCGCATCTGGCCATTCTTGCAATATTGCCAAAATTCTTGGAGCCGAGCTCTAGAACTAGATATGAAAGATAACGATTCTCTAATTTTTGTTAGATGATGGGATATAGATTCAATATGAGCTTGTACTACTAAATTTATTATATGACATGCATAACGTTAACGAAAAAAATTCTCCACCAAAAGGTGGTTTCAAATTTTCTTTGAACATGTTAATAGTAGTTGTGTTAGCTGATGCATTATCAAAAGTAACTGTTAAAACTTTATCTTCAATACCATACAAATTAAAGATTTCCATTATAGTAGAAAAAATAGCATTTGTATCATGTGGAAAAGGATATAAACAAAAACCAATAATTCACTTTTGTAAAACCTAATCCCTATCAACATAATACGTTGTGACGCATCAATAATCAATTTTATTACAACCCTCTCAAAGATCAGAAGTGCAAGAGATTGTAACATTGAAAGACCTAAAATTATCAATAAGTGATTGTCTTATTGCTTAAAAAATTTTCATACAATCGGCTCTAGTTGTGTTTTTACTTACCCGTTTAAATTGTGAAAAAAATTTCATCTAAAAAAATTCTTTAAATGTTGAATCATTTGTAAAAGACAATGGTAATTCGACACTAGCTAAAAATTTAGCTAGTACCTCACAAGCACGTTGTGCATCATCTGTAAAATTTTATAAACCTTGTGATGTGAGTCACAGTATTTGTTGGCGGGAGTCCACACTACCACCTTAGTATAATGGTAGACATGCTTTCTAATGTCTATCAAGAAAGCTAGTACCCTCACCTTTTTCATTAGAAAAGTATTTTTTACAATATTTACAAACCGCACGTATTTTAACTTTACCTGTTTTTTGGATTAAGTTGTAGCTCCTCGGTGAAATGTTGCCATGTAGGAGCAATGCGCGGTCTTTTTTCCCTGGCATATTCTCCAACATCCTCATTGTGTACCGATTGATAATCAACCAGAACATTATCTGGTTCAGTGGGGTTGGAGCTTTGCACTAAAATTTCATCCTCAAAAAATGGTTGATCTCCAAAATCAAGAAAAACAGAAAAATTTCCTTCCGCCATTTTCTATAAAAAAAACATAAATTAATGTTAACAAAAGGGTTTATAAACAATAAACAATGTAAGTAAACATTAAATAGAAACAAAATATTATACAAAAAAATGAGAACAGTACGTCAGTACTTTTCTTTTTCAAGATGAAGCAGAATTTGATTCAAAATTATAAATGAAACAGATAAGAGAAAGTTAGGAATCAAGAGAGAAAACTAAGAATCAGAGAGAGAGTATGAGATATAGAGTTATGAGAGTGAGAGGAGTTGAGAATTGAAAGAGATGTAGAAGAGTGAAGAATGTTGTGAGGGAGGTAGGGTATTTCTAAGGGTTTTGGGGTTAAATTTTTAGATTGTTACCGTTAGGCACGTCATAGGCCAGGCCGGACTAGCCATTTTTTACTGTTAGGCCCGTGATGTGCCGGGCCGCGTGCCGGACCGTTTGTGAACGTTAGGCATGCAGAGGGCATGTGTCGGGCAGCGCCGTGCCAAGTTGGGCCTGGGCCTCGCACGGGCTTAGGTAACGGGTTGGGAAATTAAGGCCCAACCCTAGCCCATGTGATGTGTCAGGTGGGCCTGGCTCGTAATAGTAAAGGGTCCGCCCATACTGAACCTAACACTACGGCCTGACCCAATTGACAACTCTAGTTTCTGGGTTTTGCTTTGATTACTCGTTGTTCAATTGAATACTCGACGCGTCTTAAACAATAGGTTCTTCAGAATTTAAGTTAGATATAGTTGTTATTGAGTCGACTATTTGGCTAACTTCCCTTCTCACCTTTCAACCCTTAGGACCTTAATTTTTTAATTTTACCTTGTCGTGGAGAGAGTTCTTAGTCAGCGTCTCTCATGAGACCTGGCCTACCATTAACCCCCGAGCCTTCTTGGCGCTTCTCTACAATCGAATATGACAACCCCCTGTTAAGGAAAATCGATGAATGTACCACCGATCCCATGGAGGAGATGGACATTGTCGACCGCATACTTGACGGAGAGGAGGGTGATGACGATGATGACGAATACGTGGTTGCCACGGTAGGAACCGTTGACCCCTTAGGGGACATTTGTCAATACATGGGCAGTATGATCTCAAGTTACTCTGCATCCCTCGTAGGCATTCCTTTGGCATCCATGAGCAGTGACCCTAACACGCATTCTTTTACTGCTAATTCTAAGGCACTAAAGACTCAAAGCTGTGATATTCTGAAGACATAAGGACAAACATATAGACAGTAGATGGTTTTAATACCTTTTTCGAAATAAGAACTTTAGGGTTGGCCTTCCCCCTCCTGGTTACTTCTCCGTCTACACCAGGTCATTCTCTATGGGGATGGCTCTTCCCATAAATCCATTCGTTATAGACTTCTGTCACATGCACAGAATCTCCCCTACCCAACTAACCCTAAATTTTTAGTATTGCTTCGTCAGGATGTTGATATTATGGCATTAGCGCTTCAATTTAGAGGTTCCGATAGATGAATTTTGTTCATGTATAGATTATGCCACGTCGCTCAATGCGAAGGATGGTACTTTTTAGGAAGTCATGGGCAGTCGAAGCCTGTACTTGGCAAGTTAATTGATGGTGTTCCCTTGCCTTCCTATAGGTGGAAACCCATGTTTTTAATGATAAAGGGAAGGTTTTATCTCCACCCTGCTGACCGTAGGCCCAGACGTCGAGGGGTCCAAACAGAATTTGGAGCATTTAGTGAGCCTTTCCTCCATCTTCTTTACATAGTCCTTCTTGTTGATAGATAGATGCATTCAGTTATGCGAAATGCTTTCATTTCTTCTTGCAGAACCTTCTAGCCGTCCTAAATTAATTGGAACAGGTGAGAGAGAGTTGAGGTTGCCTTTCAATTTTCCAAGGAGGAGCGACACATCAAGACCCTCATTACTCCAAACAACCTTAAGAATTCGGGCCTTTTTCTCTCTTTACTAGATCCTGAAGACCTTCAAGCAATCCAAGAATTCTTCAATCTAAGCCCAGAGGGTAAGTATCCCTGCAACCGCCTATTTTATTGATTTACCATGATTATTAATTTAACCTTCTACTTGTTTTTTTTTTAGAAATGGCGTCTTAAACCTCATAAGCCCAGAGGGTAAGTATCCCTGCAACCGCCTATTTTATTGATTTACCATGATTATTAATTTAACCTTCTACTTGTTTTTTTTTTAGAAATGGCGTCTTTGAACCATCAACTTCTTTATTCACCACTTAACAGAAGAAGGCTTCTGAATCACCAGCCGAGTCTGCAACCGAAACGTCGAGGGCTAAAAAAGCATTAGGTCGCCGCCACAAATTCTCCCCTTATGGACTGCCAATGAAAGCAAATCTCCCACCTAATCCATGTAAGCCTCGACCTTCTTAACTTTAACTTTTCTTTACTTTTCCTTTAACCAACATCTTATAATTTCTCTGTTCACTCTTGTAGGTCCTTATCCTTTCTCTTTTCAATTTTATTCACTTAGTCAAGGTAGAAGGTCGGAGCAATGAGATGGACCAAATCGAGGGAAACCTTAAGGCTCTCCTTGACGCAGAAAGACTCACCTCAAAGACCAACGCGGAGAGAGACATCGGGCCAATGAGGCTTACGCATATGAGGCCAAAGAGGTGAATGATCTTCAAAAGGAGTTGGAGAAAGTTAAAAAACAAGTGGATGAGACCAAGGACAAGTATCTTGCCGATGGAAGATTTGAGGGATATGAGATGGGGAAAATGAGGCTGTTGGCACATTAATAGAGGAATATCTTGCTTCGGAAGACTTTGACAAAAAGCACAAGACGATCTGCATTGAAGTCGTCGAGGACTTTAAGTTCTCAGATGAATTCAATGAGATCCGAACCAAGGACCTCCAATCCGCTGGGAGTCAAATCGTTGATCTTATCAAGAGTCGTCATCCCAAATAGGATCTGAGCTACCTTTATGGTCCTCCTCCCCCTGCCGATAATGAATGATCTCCCCTGGACAGTGAGGGAAATGAGAATGATGGGGGCGCCAAAGCTTAAAGACCTACTTCTTCCTTTTGTTATAAGCCCTTTTTTTGGCTGTAATATTCTAACAATGGATATTCGGCCCGAAACCTGCATACTTATTTACTTTATTAATACAAGTTTTTTTTACTATGAAGATTTTCATGTAAACCTAAATTTTTTGTATACTTGTCGAACGTAAAGCATAGATTGTATAATAAACTGGATTTTGATATGGTCTCTAGACCCTTTCTTGCCTCTCATGTCTATGGTCAAACCTCGGTGTAAACATAAACATGTTACTTTTGGGGTCAACCTCTTTAAGAAATTGTAGAATAAACCTATAGAAAAGTAGAGACGCAACATCAATACACCTTTTAATTTTATTAATCCTGCAATAAAAATAACATAACAATATGGCTAAAAATAATAAAGCAATTAACAAAGGAACTAAATAAACTAAATTACTAATAATAGAGCTTTAATTGATCGGCGTTCCACAGATGTTGAACTTTTCTTTCGGCGAGGCTTTCTAAAATGTAGGTTCCTTGGCGCAGTAATTCTCTTATGCGGTAGGGCCCTTCCCATGTAGGATCCAGAGGACCAGTGTTCTTGGGTTCGGTATTTTGAGTAATCTTCTTTAAGATTAGATCCCCCAGAACGAACCTTTTCTACTTGACTTTCTTGTTGTAATACCTCGTGGTCCTTTATTAATATGCAACAAGTTAAAGCTATGTGTCGAGTCTTTTTTCTTTCAGCAAGTTGAGCTCTCCATTTATTACCTTGACATTGGCATCTTTATCGTAGGCTGCTACCCTTAGAGTTAGTGTCTTGATTTTCACTGGAAGTACAGCCTCAACACCATAAGCCATGGAGAATTAGGTATCCCTTATAGTAGTTTAACTCGTCACCCTGTAAGCCCATAATACCTTTGGAAGTTCTTCAGCTTATTTACCCTTTAAGTCGTCGAGCTTCTTCTTCAGGGTATACTTTAGGATCTTGTTGACTATTTTAACTTCATACCTTTGGAAGTTCTTCAGCTCATTTACCCTTTAGGCCTTCGAGCTTTTTCTTCAGGGTATACTTTAGGATCTTGTTGACTGTTTTGACTTCACCATTATATTATGGATGAATCAGCACCGAGAAATCTTTGTGAATATCCATATCATCACAAAATTTCCTTGTAGCTACATTGTCGAATTGCTTGCCATTATCAGAGTTAAGGGAATGTGGGACTCCAAACCAACATATGGTGTGATTCCAGATGAAGTTTATGCAGGCTGCTTCAGTCGTCGTTATGAGGGCTTTAGCTTTGACCCACTTTGTGTAGTAATCTACAGTGATGATGGCTCACTTTAAACCTCTTGGCGTCGTGTACAACGGTCCTCTCAGGTCGATCCTCCATTTGACAAATGGCCATGGGCTAAGAGTGCAAGTTAGGTTCTTCGGGGTGCTCTAGGAATTATGCATAACGTTGGCACTTATCATAACGCCGAGCGTATTGATACATGTTCTTTTTCAGTGTAGGCCAATAATACCCTTGCCTTAAAACCTTAAGAGCTAAAGATTTCCCCCTAGATTACCACACACTCTTCCATGGATCTCTCGGAGGACTTCTTTCGCTTTTGTGTCATCTAGGCACTATTGTAGGGGCGTTGAATAGTCTCGTCGGTATAATGTACCATTATACAGTAGGTATCTAGCTACCCTGTACTTTATCTTATTTTTTTCACTCAGTAGTTCAGCATTTATGGGGTACCTGATGATTGGAGTCATCCAATTCTCGTCGTCTTGCACTGGTAGGACCATTTCCACATCCTCATTTATGGAAGGCCGTTCCAAATCTTCTACAGGGACAACCCCTAGCAACTTTGAATCTTCTGAGGATACTAATTTTACCAGGGCAACGACATTTGAATTTTCAACTCTTGGGACCTGTTGTATTTCATAACTCTTAAATTTTATAAGTTATTCTTTTACCTTTCTCAAGTAAGACCCCATCTTCTCACCCCACACTTGGAACTCCTCCTTAATTTGGCTCACAATAAGCTGGGAATCGTTGTGGATACTTATGTCTTCGGCTTTCGAATGATTTTTTAACCGTAGGCCTATAATCAGTGCCTTATACTCAGCTTCATTATTCGACGTCTTAAATTTAAAGCGTATAGTAGCTGTAATTTTATGGCCTTTTGGACTTATCAGTTTGATTCCTTCCCCCGATCCATTCTTATTAGTCGATCCATCCACATAAAGCTTCCATCTTGCCATCTCATTGCCCTTTACCTCCTTCGTTGTTGCTAGCCTATGAGAAAATTCGGCCTTAAAAGCTACTAAGGCTTGCCCTTTTATTGCAATCCTCGGAATATACTTGATGTCGAACTGGCTTAACTCTACTGACCATTTCAGAAGTCGAACTCAAGCTTCTACAATACCTGCCTCAAAGAATGATTTGTTAGCACTTTTATAGTATGCGCCTGGAAGTAATGGCAGAGTTTTCTTGACGTCACCACCAAGGTGAGAGCTAACTTTTCCATTTCTATGTACCTGGTCTCAGCATCTAAGAGGCGCTTACTTACATAGTAAACAAGCAGCTTTGCCTTTCCTTATTCTCTAACCAGTACCAAATTTACCGTATGCTCTAAGCGAAGAGGTAGAGGCTTAGCTTTTCCCCTGGAATTTGTTTAGAAAGGATTAGAGGCTTTTCTAAGTGTTCCTTTAGCTTCTGAAAGGCCACTTCACATTATGGAGTCCATTCAAAACGTTTGTCTCCCCTAATTGTGTCCAAGAAGGGAATGCATTTATCCGTCGCTTTAGATATAAGGGCATCAACACATCCAGTCAGCTTTTGCACCACCTTTGGTTTTTGATAAGTGCATGAAAATGCACCCTAAATACTGCTTTTGATTTATATAATATTAAAATATTTAAGCTTTAGTTAAACAATTCCATTATTTTTATTTAAAATTTTTTTAATTGGAATATGTCTAGTTTTTGCTTAATTATTTGCAGATGAAAAGCAATGTAAAAAGCCATAAAAGAAATCTTCCAACTGAGCCAAGCTTTTCAGCCGAGCCACACAAGCCAATCAGAAAGAAGGAGTGCCGCGCCTAGGCAGCCAAGTCGCATCAGCACCATAGGCCCTACCGCCCCAGCTCTCCCGCGTTTCCTCACCTTTCCTTGTACGTGTCACCCGCACCGCTTAGCCACAAGAGCGCGTCTCATTCACGTGCAATCATCAGTGTGTTCCATCCCAGTCTTGTGTGGGTCCCACGCCTGCTCAGTCCAACTGACCGTCCACTCTTCGCACACCAACTGTCCAACGCGGCTCCCGCGCCTGCTCATGCCAGATTGTTTCTCCCCTCTGCATGCGACAGCTGTCTTCCATCACTGTTCAGTGCCAGCACACTACAACCATTGCGCGCGCCACACATGGCGAGTTGTCTTCTCACTGCCAATCACGTTGCGACACGTGTCCACTGATTCCTGAGTCTGAATTTCTCCTTCAAAATCAGAGCAAATTGGCTAAATTTCTTCCTCAAATCGTATATATAATTTCTCCTAATTTATGTGTAATTTTATTTTGTTTCCTTTTCGTTTGTAATTTTCTATTTTTATTATTTTTTTCCTTATTTGACAGGCAACCTCTGAACACTATAAATAGGGGGTTAGCCTAAGGTTTTTGTAAGTTTTTCATATTCAGTTTTCTGTCATCTTGCTGTCAGTCTCATATTTTCTCTCTAAAACTTGTGAGAATGTTTTGCAAGCTAGGCTAGAGTTCTCTTGGTGAGCTTAGAGATGAACTTTTATTAGCAATCCAATTTGGGTTTTTATTTCTTGTGCTGTTAAGTTCAATATTCGAATGAATTAAAGCTCATCTATCTTTCATTTATTTTTCAAAATATTGTGTGCCAATTTTTATATAAGTTCAATCACGCTTTTCTTATGTAATTATGTCATGCACTATTTTGTCATTCAAATTATTTTACAAATTGTCTTTTACTGCAATATTGTCAAATTGATATATTATCGATTTTGGATAACTTGTAATGATAATATTTTCGGAGTCAACATAGAGATTTAATTTATTCGATCTTTTTATTTTGTGAATTAAAACTTGAATTGGTGAACGAAACATTAAGGATTCTCAACACCTTACCGTTTTTATTATTGAATTTCCTTCATACAAATTTTCTCCTTTTTATTTTATTTGCAACAAAAATCTCAAAAACTCTTCTTTTTCTTTAATTTACTTGTTATTTATTTTTCTCTAACGCTCTTATTCTGCTGATCGGTGCAAAAATATCACATATTTTCTACTCACAAGTGCACAAGGTCGACAAGTAATAAAGTAGTGAGTGAGTGTCGTGTCCCACGAGGATTGTGTTCCTAAAATCTAGCCAAGTACGGCAACTAGAATAACATAGTTTTAACCAGACAAGTCGAACATAAGAATGAGATCAATCAAAACAAAAATAAAATGCTAAACTAATTAAATAACCAAATAAAACAATGCAAGGAATTATTGGGATCGAAGGGGGCTCTAATGGTAAGGTAGCTAGGGGGATTTGACTTCACCTAATTATGTTATATTTATCTAAATCCGTCACTTGTTGATGTGTTACATCCAATCCTAAATCATGGGTACTAAGATAATTTCACTTCCTCTCCCGAGCGCTAAGAGAAATAATATGCTAAATTAATTAAACTAATATCCCTATTAATTTAACCAATTATGCATTCATTAAGTTTAGCCCATATTCGATCTCCTAAGGTTATACTAGCCTCCCAACTCAATATCTCCTTAGGTTGCGTCTCTTAATTCTCAACATATAAAATTAACTCTCCCGAGCCTAATTGCATACTTCTAAGGTCTCTAATCTAATGGGTAATTAAATTAGAAATTATGCACAAGAGACACAAAAGATTGGAGTATAAATCATTCAACAAGCAAACTGATTTTCAGAATACAACTTTTATTAAATTAGATCAAACCCCCCCTAGCGTGAGGAAGTTAGCTATCCATATTCGAAATCAAATCCACAATTACAAAATACCAAAGCTCTACAGTTCAAGCAAAAATTTAAACGAACGATTCAAGAAATACAAGGGGAGATAGTAATGAAAAACCCATGTGGATAATCTCCTCCGAAGCCTTCAAACTGCCTTGAACCCCCTTGGGTATCCCAAGAAATCCTTGGTTACAGCTGCTTTCCTTTGAAGCTCCCGCTCCAGCCATCTCTCTGGTTTATTCTTAGGAAGCCCCTAAAAGTCCAGTCTCTATCCTCTCTGTGCCTCTCTTCTCCTCATTCTTTTCCTTTCTTCAAAGCCCTAAATCCCCCCGTGTAATCTCAGCCCCATCCAAAACACAAAGTCGTATCCTCAGCAATTTTTCCTCCGTGAGTTTTGGGCTTCCCTGGGCTGAATTATGCCTTTTACTTGTGGGCTAAAACCTGGCAGATTACTAGGCTTTTACCCATCCGTGGAGGCTGAATTAGGGTCCCCTATTTGTGGGCTTTTGGGCTGAATTCGTGTCACACCCCCCAAACGGGGTGGGTGACGTGGAGCTCGATTAGGGATTAATAAAGCAGATTCCTAACCGGGCCCCACACTTAACTACATTAAAATATAATTAAATTACAGAATCCCGGAGCCTCTGACACACAGGGCTCCACCCCACAGGACATACAGTATCGTACATACATGTTCATGTAAATAATCATTACAACAGACATCAACCACAGTCTAGTAAATCTAAATATTATATAAGTTTACAGAATTTCTCAAATTCCTTACATTTGTCCAAGAGGATGTCCACGATCCTCACTTGATTCCAACAACAGCAAAACTCAGCTGCTCCGTAGCAAATATCCAGCTACTGTGCACCGCTCCTAGAATCTCCTGGGAGGGGTTTAGTACATTTAAAACATAAAACGTGAGCGAAAGGCCCAGTAGGATATAATTTGAAATAAACGTTATAATAAATGTACGAGGGAATACATAAATAAATAAGTAAATAAAATAAGACATTCAGTCCCGACAGAACAGTCGGAACCTCACATCCTTTTTCTCAAAGGAAAAGTAACTGTAAATAACCGTTTTACATGCTTCAGCAAGTAATTAGTACAAATTACTTACCTAACCAAGTGCCTCGCCTACCCGGACCGAGTTTCGGGTTCTGCCCCTGAGGATGCACTCTCCGCATCCTATCTAGGCTTACAGCAAAGACTCTATTACCAGTTCACAAGATCTCTTTGCTTAAGAAATCATTCATTAACATTTTGAAATCGTTAATACGACCCCACGAACTACTCAAGCTGCGGGCCCCATGACGGGACAAGCCACGAGGTTC